>NC_134687.1:212914788-213164788 GCF_050947455.1 Rhinoderma darwinii | reverse complement strand
CTCTAGAGCCTTTCTCAAGCAACTAACATGTGATTTATTCAAAGTATATAACATGGTGTCAATCAACACTACAAAATAAGTTCAATCAAGCTTAATATACTGTACATCAAAATAGTATACAGAGAATGTACAAAGCGTACAGTATAAAACAGTGCCTAAAATTCAAACACATTGTGCCATTGTAAGTTGGATAATATACATAAATATAACATATGTCATAAAACTAGCATCAAAAGATTGGATTACTCAATTGGATATTTTAGATTTTGATGCTAGTTTTATGACATATGTTGTATATTATCCAACTTACTATGACACAATGTGTTTGAATTTTAGGCACTGTTTTATACTGTACGCTTTGTATTTTCTCTGTATACTGTTTTGACGTATATTTTGCTTGATTGAACTTATTTTGTAGTGTTGATTGACACCATGTTATATACTTTGAATAAATCACGTTAGTTGCTTGAGAAAGGCTCTAGAGGACAGAGCTGAAACATTTTTATCTCATATCTATCTATCTATCTATCTATCTATCTATCTATCTATCTATCTATCTATCTATCTATCTATCTATCTATCTATCTATCTATCTCATATCTATCTATCTATCTATCTATCTATCTATCTATCTATCTATCTATCTATCTATCTATCTATCTATCTATCTATCTATCTATCTATCTATCTATCTATCTATCTATCTCATGGTAATAAAGAACTGGACAACCATTCTAATTGGTAACCATTTCAGTCACTCTTATTTCTATCAGGAGCATTAATTAAAGCATACAGCCAGACATTCTTCACAAAAAAACATTTAAAAAAGCCAAAATGAGCTGAGTGACTGTTAAAGGATGACGCCTTTTCAGATCACTTTGTAAAATGTTAGCCCTTCTAGAGATGCCCCAGTCAAAATATAAAGTTGTCTGTTGAATGACAGATCTTCTTTATTGTAAAGCCCTTTTCTGGTTACAGCATAAAAATGTCTCTATACACAAAGATGGTAAATGGTTTGCTGAGTTTAAAGTAAAATAATTTCACTAGCTGCACAGGGCTTTAACTTCACCCCATCCAACACAGTTGGAATGAATTGAGACTTCAACTGTGAGCCAGATCTTATCATAAAACACTAGTGTACTTGTGGATATGTAGATCAAACCCAATAGATATGTTCCAAAATCTAGAAAAAATACTTCATAGAGCATAGAGTAGAAGCTGTTATAGAAACAAAGGGGGGGGGGCAGATGAATGTAATGTTACTGTTATCTGCATATTTTTTACCTGAAATATTGCTGTTGTAGAGATATTTACATATTTATAGTGATGTTAATTAAGGATTTACATATAATGTTACACAATTTTGCAGACTGAACACTTGGTTCTTCATAAATAAACAAATTTGGCAACAAGCTTTCTAAAATTTCCCTAAGTCAGCTGTGCAACTTCTGTCTATGTGTTCTGTTTAGTCATATGGCCATTTTTGATAGGGGTCCCTTGCTTGAGTCCACCCAGATTGGAAAGACACTGCAAAGAAATGCTTCTACTAGTATAGGCCTCTAAAAAAAAAGCCTATACTTACCCATAGTCATGGTGACGCGTCCTTCAGACGTCCAGCAGCCCGGCCTCCTGGGATGATGTTTCATCCCATGTGACCGCTGCAGCCTGTGATTGGCTGCAGCAGTCACATGGGATGAAATGTAATTTCTGGAGGCCAGGCTGGACGCAGAAGCAGAGAGATCTGGGTAAGTATAATCTATGGTTTTTTTGTGAGGTGCAATATTTGCGGCAGAAAAATCACATCTGCTATTTGTTGCGGGTTTTACCTGAATTGAAATTAATGTGGAAAACCTGCAATAGAAAAACAGCGATTCCGCAGCATAAATTGAAATGCTGCTTAAAAAAACGCACCACAGGTCAATTTATGAATGTTTTTTTGCCAGATATTTTACGACGCGTTTGCTCAAATCTCAACCCCTCTGCTGTTACTGTATTATGCTGCAGATTTTCCACTATGAAATTCGTTTTGGAAAATTCGCAGTGTTTACGCTACGTGTGGACTAACCTTAACACTCAAAGTTTCTGACATAGAATGCAGGGCAATCAATTGATTGTTCGGAGAAAGGGGCTATTTACAACCCCATTAACTATGAAAAGTTATAAAACTTTTTAATGAACTCTGTGTTTCAATTCCTCCCATTTTAAAAGTCTGTATTTGCTGGAAAGAATAATTGTTTACATTTCATTTCCATCGCTTATACAGCACCAACATATTCCGCAGCGCTGTACAGACACCACGCACTGAACATACCTATTCCTTCTCGCACAGGTAATGTTAACTAGTACAGTGGCTCAAGGGTAAGTAGGTGATACAGTAGGTATCACTAGTTGGCCTAAATTCATAAAATTTCAATTCACAACGCGGAAATCCTATTATTTAATCCGTATACATTATACTGTTTGTGTATGCTCAATGTGACTCACTTGTCTTCAAGATACCTGCTTATTTTATATAACATGTGAACATACAATGCTCTTTTGTATCAATTGTTAACAGTACATTTGCATCAACTGCCTCATTAATGAATAAAGTACTTTTTTTTAATCACAATGGGTTAAGGTAAGTTTAACTGAAAAGCCCAGTCTACCTCTCTCAGGATAGAAAACAGCCAAGGGCAACAGCGGATGACTAATGTGTAGAATATTGCAATTAGTATAGCAAGGTACTTACAGGGATCAAATTAAAAAATTCATTAACGTACGCACTTAATTAAGAAGCACTTTTCGGTATACATGATAAATTATGACACCTATTAAATCTTCTGGTACATGCTGTAATGGCTTCTTTGCTCATAGGCAAAAATCTATTACTTTTAAGAGTTTCAGAGCCCCCAAAAGACTAACAGCAGCACGTAAAATATTATTGAAAAAACAATGGCTTTTTCCTTCCAGAATAAAAGAAAAGCTACATAAGCAGAAGACCACATCCCGGAGAAACACCATATAAATTGAGCAGGATTGCTGTGTGGCAATTTTTAGATTTAATTAATTTAATAAATGACCTTGATATCCAGAATTAATCTCAAACACAGAATATTTACACATCTTTTCCTAGTTTCTTCTTATTCATTTTAAAATTACAAATTTAGAAAATATGATAACATTTATGTAATTGCTACAGTATAACAAATGCACACCAACAAGCAGTAAATCATAATAAAGTGTCATGTGTTCTATAACTCAAGAAATACATATAAATGACGATGAAAGGAAAAATCTGCAATAGAGAATAAATAATAATAACAAATTAACCTTACAATCAAATCAAAAGAAATTTTGTAAAAGAGAAATAATCGTTTCAGTAATGAGCAACAGATGTGTTTTATAAATACTTGTTAATGTGAAGCTCTGGAACCACTTTGAAGATTAAATTAGGGAATTGTATTATGAGCAATACCCTAAGGCTGAGTTCACACATCGCGGATTTGACACAGATCTTCAGCGCAGATTTTACACTTTGCAATGCAAAAGGGTGAGATCTGCATCAAAACCGCAACAAAATCGGCGACAAATCTGCAATGTGTGAACTCAGCCTTATATAATGTTATATTGTTTCTAACTGCTATTCAATATTATAATATAATTGAAAGATTTGCTAATTAAGTCACCCAAAAAAAAACAAAAAACATGAGGGCAGCTGGGAATTTTAATTCCCTGTTGCTCATAGGAAAATGGAAACGGAAGAATGCAGGCACTTCTTATGGCAGTCTGTATTCTTTGCCTGTGGCTATGGTTATGTATGTCAGCAGGGTGCTGTATGGGGCGCCACTGTGCAGGCCGTTTGAGCTCTGTTCTCTGCTCCTCATTACACACATGGAGGAAGCAGAGACATTAAGAGCAGAGTAGGAAGCTCCGCTCATAGCCCATCCTGAAAGAGGCTTGTGAGCAAGGAGACATGGTAAGTGCCTATGTGTGTACATGTCTCTGTGTGTATATGTAACAGTGTGTGTGTGTGTGTGCGTGTGTGCATGTGTCTGCCTGTGTGGGTATAATTATCATAGAGTGATATCTGTGGTGTTACATAGGACTTCAGTTATCATCTACTAAATTATCTTTACTCAGAGAGTTATCACTGTGTGTTATCTGTGGTGTTACATATGACTGCAGGTAACATCTACTACATTATCTGTACTCGGAGAGTTATCCCTGTGTTATCTGTGGTGTTACATAGATAATGTAGTAGATGTTATATGCAGTCCTACCTACTGTATTATCTATTATATATGGGTCTGTGTGTGTATATGTGTCTCTGTGCATCTATATATATGTGTGTGTGTGTGTGTGTGTATGTGTCTGTATGTATATATTTACCTATGTGTATGTGTGTGTATAAATATATATATTTGCCTGTATGTCCAAATATGTCTTTATATATGTACAGTATATATGTTCCAGTATGCGTGTGTCTATATATGTGGTTAATTTTTAATTGATGGAGGGCAGCAATAGAGAGTCCCGTACAGGGCACCATCCAACCTACGGCCAGCCCTGTCTGTCAGTAGATCAAAAGAGCATGTGTCTGCATTGTCTTGCATAAATGAATTTTTGCCCAAGTACGAAGAACCCTAAGGCTGGATTCACACGAGCATGTTCGGTCTGTAATGGACGGAACATATTTCGGCCGCTAATCCCGGACCGAATACAGTGCAGGGAGCCGGGCTCCTAGCATCATAGTTATGTACGACGCTAGGAGTCCCTGCCTCGCTGCAGGACAACTGTCCCGTACTGTAATCATGTTTTCAGTACAGGATAGTAGTTCCATGGAGAGGCAGGGACTCCTAGCGTCGTACATAAATATGATTCTAGGAGCCCGGCTCCCTGCAGTGTGTTCGGTCCGGGACTTCCTGCCGAAATACGTTCCGTCCATTACGGATGTAACATGGTCGTGTGAATCCAGCCTAAGGGTATGTGCACACGCAGAGTCAAAAACGTCTGAAAATACGGAGCTGTTTTCAAGGGAAAACAGACCCTTATTTTCAGACGTTTTTTGAGCAACTCGCGTAGAAAACGGCTCCAAAAACGTCCCAAGAAGTGTCCTGCACTTCTTTTGACGAGGCTGTAATTTTACGAGCCGTCTTTTGACAGCGACGCATAAAATGACAGGTTTGTCGGCACAGCACATCGGCAAACCCATTGAAATGAATGGGCAGATGTTTGCCGACGTATTGGAGCCATTTTTTCAGACGTAATTCGAGGCGTAAAACGCTTCCATTATGTCTGAAAATAGGTAGTGTGAACCCAGCCTAAGGTTGGGTTCACACGACCTATTTTCAGGCGTAAACGAGGTGTATTATGCCTCGAATTACGCCTGAAAATATGGCTCCAATATGTCAGCAAATATCTGCCCATTCATTTCAATGGGTTTGCCGACGTACTGTGCCAACGACCTGTAATTTACGCGTCGTCGTTTGACTGCCTCGTCAAAAGAAGTGCAGGACACTTCTTTGGATGTTTTTGGAGCCGTTTTCTCATAGACTCCAATGAAAACAGCTCCAAAAACGGATGTAAAAAACGCAGCGAAAACGCAGCGAAAAACGCGAGTTTCTCAAAAAACGTCTGAAAATCAGGGGCTGTTTCCCCTTGAAAACAGCTCCGTATTTTCAGACGTAATTGCAGTTGTCGTGTGCACATACCCTAAGGGTATGTTCACACACACTAATTGCGGACGTAATTCGGGCGTTTTTGGCCCGAATTACGTCCGAAAAATGCGGCTTGAAAGCGTTGACAAACATCTGCCCATTGAAAGCAATGGGCTGACGTTTGTCTGTTCACACGAGGCGTATATTTACGCGCCACTGTCAAATGACGGCGCGTAAATATACGCCCGCGTCAAAGAAGTGACCTGTCACTTCTTGGGGCGTAATTGGATCCGTTATTCATTGACTCCAATGAAAAGCAGCGCCAATTACGTCCGTAATGGATGCGGCTTTCAAGCGCATGCACATGCCGTTACGGCTGAAATTACAGGGATGTATTCTCCTGAAAACATCCCCGTAATTTCAGCCGTTACGGACGCTGTCGTGTGAACATACCCTAAGACTTATACAGGAATACATATATCTTTAAGCAGATAAACCGGAGTGTCGAGTAGTGTAGAGGGTCAGAAGCTGTAAACGAGCATTAAGGTCGCTACACGAGCCAATCAGACAATGTAGACAATAGTAGCATGTACTTGGTAGTGCCATCTGGGGCGAGAGTGCATCGAAGGGTCAAGACCTCATGGTGAGCATGAAACAATTATAGCACTTTGGTTCAGGTTCTGGCAGTAGTGACTTTGCTGTATTTGTATTTAAAGATTAGAGCATCAGGATATAAGGTGTAAGATTAGTGATAGGAAATCCAACCCTCCGGGAGCCGCTGGGAGGTCCCTTAGAGAAAACCCATAGAGTAGCAGTCTCCATCCTATAGGAAGGGATCATGGGCTCACAACATAGCAAAAAAGACTCAGCTGTGCGCCCTGGAGTAATTCCAGACCCACTGGAAGTAAATGCTATAGATGTTGTGAAAGAACATAGTGGAGGATGGGCAGAGGAAGATATAAGGTAAGTTTTGAAGAAAGGGCAAATGAGAAAGGGTGTCTAGAACCTGGCAGATGACAGGAGTTCTTAGACAAGGAAGGGAAGTGGATAGAGAGTATGAGAGTGAAGGTGAAAGGATGGTTAGAGGTGTCACAGGAGGTTATGTACGCCAAGAGTAAGGTGAAACAAGGAATTATGTATTTAAATAGCATGACTCTAATGATGAGCATATCACTGCTGTCAGAGAGTCCCATCAGTCCCTTCCAATTAACATGGCTCTACCACCGCCCCCTCAGACCCCTCCTGTTAATATACCTCCCGCCGCGGTGGTACAGCCAACAATGGGCCAGAATAACCCAATTTTCTGAGCCAGACGCTCCCATGAGCACACTTTTCTGTTTCCTGTCCTGGTCAGATATCAAGGGGTTGGGGTTGTGCACTGTAGCAGCAGGAGGGCACTTTCCAGACTCTGTACAGAGTGTTCAAATAGGGAATCAGGTTCAACTCCCCTCCGGTGGATCTAAAAACAGTACACTCAGGTCAGCAATGACTCCTACATCTAGAGGCATATGCCAGGATATTGGAAGATCAGTCCTCTTCAGGCTTCCCATAAGCTTTTCAGGGAAGGCACTGACCAAAGATGTGACTCAAACAACCCTTGAGATTCAAAGCTTCTCCGCACCTGTTTCAATAACGGGCTGCATGCAGATCTGGGGGTCCAACTCAGGGGCAACCGCCCGAGTGTCCCATGATCTCTCTGGATCAGACATTGACTGTTCAGGGTTTCAAGGACCAGCAGCTGAAAAAGAAACAAACAAAAACAACGTAACCTCAGCCCATTATGATAAGCCTTTCTAATCCTAATGGCCCCTATAACCAGGTGGAAGCCCATCAAGGCTTAACCGAGGCACGTCCCAAACACCAGCCCAACCCAAAAAGTCCTGACCCAGAGGAAGCCAAGAAAAAGGGACTATGCTTCCATTGTGGGCAAGCCGGTTACATTAAATATAACTGCCACAGTCTGCCTCCCTTCAAACCCAGAGCAGCTACACAAGTCCACCTCGACCAGGAGGAGGAGGAGGACAAGGAAAATGGCAATCCAGTTCCCAACCCCGTCCCAGTACACTCTACTGCAATAAAACCAACAGCAGAACCCAATGCAGAGGTTATTTTAACCCCGCCCAGAGGAGAAACCCTCCTTTCTCTAGTGGACACTGGAACTGCCAGAACTGCACTTAAAAAGCGAAATAGTGCCCTTTAAATATTTGTAAAAAAACAAAACTATTCCTTAGACGAGCTTAATGTGTTATGTTCCCCTTTTGTTTGAAACAAAATCCATCAATTTAAAACTTGCTGATACTACTGAGCTGTGCGGAAGGTTTTTGGTCTCGGATGGCTGCTTAGTTCATCTCCTGGGAGCTCACATCCTCCATGCTATGCAGGCTGTCATCAGGTTTACCCCACAGGGAGTGAAGGTCACAGGACCCTTATCTGAGCCAACACTTTCCGCACTCTCAAGTGTTTTATTTTATGATCTTGACATATTTCATGACCAGGCCACTCTCTCAAAGTGACATGTCAGAAGTTTTGATCAGTGGGTGTCCGAGCACTGAGACCCCTATCGATCGCTAAAACGAAGTGGCAGAAGTGCTGATCGACTTTTCTTGGAAAGCCGAGCAGTTAGTGTACGGGCTCAGTAGAAAGTCTAAGCTGATCAGAGACGAGGTGGCTCAGCAAGCGCTTGTGCCGCTTCGCTTTAGCGATTGGTGGGGTTTCAGTGCTTGGACCCCCATCGATCAAAACTTCTGATACGTCACAGTTTTTTTTAACGTTAAGTTACCCTTTAAGTAGGGAGCAAACAGATACTATTGACATTCAAATCCATGAATACGTAAAGTGTACCTGTCATTCCAGTTTAATGCGATTTTTTAGATGAAAACTACTTATTAGATAAATAAAGTCAATTGCAGTTTGTATAGTAGTTACAGTGGCAATCAGATGGGAATACATTTGTTGAAACGACAGAGACCCATTTAAGGACAGGTTTATGCTGTAGGTCACTATATAACACGCCCCTTTTTCCAGTGAAAAAGAAGACTGCCCCAGGGCAACCCCCAACGTATCGTATGATCCATGACTTATGGGAAATAAACAAACATATAATCATCTACACCCCTATCCCATACTCTACTACAGAGTTTCCAAACCTTTTCAGGCTTGAGACACCCCATGGAAAAAAAAAATCCTCAGGGCACCCCTACCACAAAAACTGTCTAAAAACAAGCACTTACACTCGTAGGGTATGTTCACAAGGCTATTTTTGTAAGGCAGAAAAAATCTACCTCAATTTTCCTTCAGGAATTTTGAGGCAGATTTTGAATTGACAGCAGTTTTTTTCGTGTATTTTTATGGTGTTTTTTGCCCGAATTTTTTTCAAGCCGTTGTGTTATGGAATCACTGGTTGAACAATTCCAAAGGTGGAAGCTTTATGGAATTGCTATGTGAGCGATTCCCCAAAGGCTGCCGGAGACTGTCGGGACTGAGAATGCAAATAAATCTGCAACCCCAAATCCGTCACAATTCTGATCAACAGTGTTTAAGACTACTCTATGGTTTTCGCCTGAGCCCACCGCAAGGCAGGATGGTTTTTTGCTGCATAGAACCCAGGTTGTTTTAACAGAGTTCAGTGGTGGATAAGAGGCGCTATGCAGGCAATACCAGAACAGGTAACAAGACAGCCAGAGAGTAAACTGAAAGTCCAACTCACAAAGCTAGGAGATATCAGGGATTATAAAGGTCAGTACCAGCCGGGAGCAGAAAGTCCAAATCCGTAAGCAAAGGGTAATGTAGAGACAAGCCGAGGTCCAGTTTCAAAAATAGTCAAAGGTAAAGGGTGTAACACCCATGGCTGCGGACCTTCAGGTTTACTCACCTCCTGATGGCCGCAGCCATGGATCAGTGAACGCTGGCTCGCATCTTCTCCTCAGGAGACGCCAGTGGTCACTTCCGCTTCACTCTGCTGTGTCCCGTAGGGTGCGCGCACACGCTCGTGCTTGTTCTTAAAGGGCCAGCGCGTGCACCTGAATTAGATACCGAATTAGCCCATGATCACCCTGGACTATGAGAAGGGCCCTGCCCCTTCCTCCATTGCCTGAGTGTTGTGTTCGTTTACCTATGTTCATCTCTGCAAATGGTCCCTTAAGTATTTTCCAGTTCCCAGTGTTTCCGTTCCTTCTACCTGTATCCTGTATCTTGTGCTATCTTGGTCCAAGTGGCGCTTACAGTTCGAGTCGTGTTGTGCTGTGTACTATGCCTTCCTGGTTACACCACGCCTGGTGTCTGCCTGCTACCAAGGTCCCATCCAAGCCTATCTTCGCTACTGTCTGAAGTTACCACAGGTACACCTATTCCGAACTATAGACTTTGACTTGGTATCCTGTTGGCCAGCTGCTATACCATCAAGGCGGTACGACCCAGTGGGTCCACGCACCCAACGTGACACAGACATGACGTCAGAAGCTTGGTCAAACACATGCAGCAAGGAAAATCACAAGCAAAGAACACAGAAGCAGCCCAGGTTTAAGTACTCCACCCTTACAACTAATAGAAGTAAGACAGAGAAAAGTGATAGGCTGAACTACTAAAACCAGAACCACCCAGATGCTAGACAGTGCCCCCCTTTCTACGAAGGGCCACCGGACCCTTAAACCTCGGGCCTAGGTTTTAAAGGAAACTTCAAATGAAAGATTTTAACTAAATGATTAGCATGTACTGAAAAGTCAGGAACCCCAGTTAGTTCTTCTGGTCCATACCCCTCCCAGTGCACCAAGTACTGGAGAGTACCCCTGACCCTTCTGGAATCCACAATTCTCTGAAACTCAAATTCCATATTTCCTTCTACCTAAACTGGAGGAGATTTTTTAAGTGAATTTGGTGGTGGAAAAAAATATTTAAGGAGGGATTTCTGAAATTCATCATGAATTTTGAAAGGAGGAACAGCCAGACGAAAAGACACAGAGTTAATAACTTCAGCAATTTCATATGAACCAATAAACCTAGGTGCAAATTTATGAGACGGTACTTTCAGTCGCAGATTTAGTAGGAAGCCACACCTAATGACCCATACAAAACACAGGACCCAAAGTAAGTTTTTTGTCAGCATTTTTCCTTTGAATAACGGAAGTTCTTCAGGTTCAATTGAACCTGAGCCCAAACTGTGCACAGTTTATTTGATTCAACTTATACCTCAGGGTTATCACTCGAAGAGGCGGAAAATGAACCAAAACAAGGATGAAAACCATAATTACAGAAAAACTGTGAGGTATCAAGATAAACATGGTATATTTATAGCAAATTCCACCTATGGAAGATACGAGACCCATTCAGCCTGGTTATCAGCAATAATAACACCTAAGATACTGTTACATAGTTACATAGTTTGTACGGTTGAAAAAAGACACATGTCCATCAAGTTCAACCAAGGGATGGGAAAGGGGAAGTAAAAAATCTCTACACATAGGAGTTAATATTTTTTTGTTCTAGGAAATTATCTAAGCCTTTTCTAAAGCCATCTACTGTCCCTGCTGTGACCAGCTCCTGTGGTAGGCTAATCCATAAATTCACCGTTCTCACAGTAAAGAAGGCTTGTCGCCTCTGCAGGTTGAACCTTTTTTTCTCCAGACGGAGGGAGTGCCCCCTTGTTTTTTGAGGGGGTTTTACATGGAACAGGATTTCACCATATTTTTTGTATGTGCCATTCATATATTTATATAAGTTAATCATGTACCCCCTTAGTCGTCTTTTCTCAAGGCTAAATAGGTTTAGTTCTTTTAATCTTTCCTCATAACTTAGATTCTCCATGCCCCTTATTAGCTTCGTTGCTCTTCTTTGTATTTTTTTCCAACTCCAGAGCATCCTTTCTATGAACTGGAGCCCAGAACTGAACTGCATATTCTAGATGAGGCCTCACTAATGCTTTGTAAAATGGCAATATTACATCCCTTTCCCGCGAGTCCATGCCTCTTTTGATATACGACAATATTTTGCTGGCCTTTGAAGCAGCTGATTGACACTGCATGCTGTTATTTAGTTTATGATTTACAAGGTTTCATTAAAGCACTCAGTTTGACCATTAGTCTCAGGGTGAAATGCAGAAGAAAAAGATAACTGTACACCAACTTTCTTACAGGAGGCCCTCCAGAAGTTAGCCACAATTGTACACGTCTATCAGAGACAATATTTTCCGGAATACCATGCAGACAAACCACTTAATCAATAAATAACTTAGACACAGTTTTGGAATCAGGGAGTTGCGGCAATGGAGGGAGGCAAATCAGTGATAAAAATCCAAGGACAGATGGGACCAAGGTTTCTGTGGAACAGACAAAGGAAGTTGTTCACCCATAGGACGAACTCGAGGAGTCTTAGCACGAGAGCAGACATCACAAGCAGAGACATAGGAAATAACATCACAAGACACAGGCGGCCACCAGTAGAGACGTGAGATTAGTTTTTTAGTACTAGTTATCCCTGGATGACCACACAAAACAGAATCATGTAACTCATTGAGCATACGAAATCTGAACTGAGGAGGTACAATCTCCCAGCTGGAATGGTTTGCGGAACGGGTTGCTAACATTCTTTTATTTCAGTAGCAAGATCGGGCGATTTTGCAGAACCACTATCCCTTTAGACAAAATAGGTTCAGGCTGAATGTCGGGGACCTGAGAGGAACAGAAACTTAGAGATAAGGCGTCGGCCCTGATATTTTTAGACCCGGGTCCATAGGTTACAATAAAGTCAAATCTGGTAAAGAACAAGGCCCGCCTAACTGGTCTGGGATTGAGTCTTTTGGCTGATTCCCAAAAAATAAATTATTGGAAGTAGGCCCTGAAAATAAAAATCAACATTTTTTTTAAAGAAAATGTAGGTTTAGCTAATTTTTTCTCATTTCCACAAGGACTGAAGGAGAAAAAGCACTGTAAAATTTGTAACGCAATTTCTCCCGAGTAAAACAATACCCCACATGTGGTAATAAATGGCTTTATAGATACACGGCAGGGCTTAGAAGGGAAGGAGCGCTATTTGGCTTTTGGAGATCACATTTAGCAGGAATGGTTTGCGGAGGCCATGTCACATTTACAAAGACCCTGAGGGGACAAAACAGTGGAAATCCCCACAAGTGACTCCATTTAGGAAACTACACCCATTGAGGAAATTATCTAGGGGTGTAGTGAGCATTTTGACCCCACAGGTGTTTCATAGAATTTATTAGAATTGGGCAGTGAAAATTAAAACAATCCATAGCTTTAGCTCAAAATTTTTCATTTTCTCAACAAATAAAGAAAAAAAAGAACCCAACATTTGTAAAGCAATTTCTCCCGAATACAGCAATACCCCATATGTGGTCATAAACTTCTGTTTGAGCACATGGCAGGGCTCAGAAGGGAAGGAGCGCCATTTGGAGTGCAGATTTTGCTGGATTGGTTTATGGGCGCCTGTGGGACCAAAACAGTGGAAACCCCAGTAGTGACTACATTTTGGAAACTAGACCCCTCAATGCATTCACCTAGGGGTGTAGTGAGCATGTTAACCCTGCAGGTGTTTTGTAGAAATTAGTGTGCACTCGATGTCGCAAAGTGAAAATTGTATTTTTTCCATAGATATGCCAATATGTGGTGCCCAGCTTGTGCCACCATAACAAGACAGCTCTCTAATTATTTTTCGGTGTTTCCTGGTTTTAGAAACACCCTACATGTGACCCTAATCTTTTGCCTGGACATTCGACCAGGCTCAGGAGTGAAAGAGTACCATGTGAAATTGAGGCCTAATTTGGCGATTTACAAAGTATTGGTTCACAATTGTAGAGGCTCAGATGTGAAATAATAAAAAGAAAGTGACCGTATTTTGTAAACTACACCCCTCAAGGCATTTATTTAGGGATGTAGTGAGCATTTTCACCCCACAGGTCTTTTCCATAAATGAATGCCTTGCGGATGGTGCAAATTAAAAATTTATATTTTTCCCTAGATATGCCATTTCAGTGGCAAATATGTCGTGCCCAGCTTATGCCACTGGAGACACTCACACCAAAAATTGTTAAACGGGTTCTCCTGGGTATGGCGATGCCATATATGTGGAAGGAAACTGCTGTTTTGGTACGCTGTAGGGTTCACAGGGGAGGGAGCGCCATTTAGCTTTTGGAGAGCGGATTTTGCTTGGTAGTAGATTTGTTTGAGTATTGTTGGTGTTTCCGTTTATAATGTGTGGGTACATGTAAACTGGGCAGAGTACATCAGGGGCATAGTCAGGTGGTATAATAATGGGGTAAAAAAAACAACAATAAAATAATCCATAGATGTTTGTTACGCTGTGAAGCAATCCTTTCTGTACAGGCTGGTGTCGCACTGATACATGGCGTCCTTTCTTATGTCCCTTTAGATCCACACTCCGCACCTTTGCAGTTTGGGGAATTTTGCCTGGAAAGTATTGTCCTGGTATAATACGGGCATCGTCGCTTCCAGCGGATATGTTTGGGCCCTCCCCTTCCTGGTTCCCTAATTTTAGGGCCTTGATAAATCGCCTCTTGAAACAGAAGAAATGTTCCCCTCGCGCTGCACAACTGCATATTTTTTATTTCCTGACTTATTGGAGCCTTAACTCATTTTATTTTTTGATAGACGTAGTGCTATGAGGGCTTTTTTTTTTGCGGGACGAGCTGTAGTTATTATTGGTACCATTTTGGGGTACATGCAACTTTTTGATCACCTTGTATCCTATTTTTTGGGAGGCCAGGTAACCAAAAAAACGCAATTCTGGCATAGTTTTTTATGGGTTTTTTATACAGCGTTCACCACGCATTATAAATTACATGTTACCTGTATTCTGAGGGTCAGTCCGATTCCAGCGATACCTAATTTATAGCACTTTTTTATGTTTTACAACATTTTGCACAATGAAATTACTTTTGTAAAAAGAATGTATTTTTTCTGTTGCCAAGTTGTGAGAACCATAACTTTTTAACTTTTTGGTCGACTGAGCTGTATGAGGGCTTGTTTTTTGTGAGACGAGCTATAGTTTTTACAGGTACCATTTTTGGATGCGTGCGACTTTTTGATCACTTTTTATTCCAATATTTGTAGGGCAAAGTGACCAAAAAACAGAAACTCTGGTATAGTTTTTAAAGTTTTTTTTACGCTGTTCACCGCGTGCAATAAATAATATAATATTTTTATACCTCAGGTCGTTACAGTCGCGGTGACACCAATATGTTTGGTTTATTTCTTTTTTTCAATAATAAAGGAAGTGAACAGGGCGATTGTGTTTTATTTTATTGAAACTTTTATTATGTTTTCAAACTTTTATTTTTTTCACTTTTTTTACACTTTTTTATACTTTGTTTATACTTTTTTTCAAGTCCCACTAGGGGACTTGAAGGTCCAACTGTCAGATTTTTTTTTCTAATACATTGCGCTACCTACGTAGTGCAATGTATTAGATCTGTCAGTTATTCACTGACAGCAAGCTGATTAGGCTTTGCCTTCCGGCGGGGCCTAATCGGCTACCGTAATGGCAGAGCAGGAGGCCATTGTGTCTCCTGTTGCCATAGCAGCAGTCGCCAGTCCTGATTGCCTGTCAGGGCTGGCGATCTGCGAGCAACCACTAAGATGCAGTGATCGCTTTCGATCGCTGCATCGAAGGGGTTAATGGCAGGGATCGGACCTAGCTCCGGTTCCTACCGTTACAGGTGGATGTCAGCTGTAACATACAGCTGACTTCTACCGCTGATGACGCCGGATCAGCTCCTGAGCTAGCGCCATCTTGCCGGCGGCTATGGAAGCCGATCAGTTTCCGCCGCCGGGCGGGTCCTGACCTCTTCCGTGCTAGGCAGACCAGGGGGCCAGTATTAGGCCTCTTGTTGCCATTGCAGCCACCGGAACCCCGGAATTTCATTGCTGGGGTTCTGATGAGCTGCAAACACCTTAAATGCAGTGATCGCGTTTGAGCGCTGCATTTAAGGGGTTAATGGTGGGGATCGAAGCTAATTTCGGTCCCCGCCATTACAGCCAGATGTCAGCTGTAAGATACCGCATGACATCCGGCAATGATGGCACCGGCTCACCTTCTGAGCCGGTGCCAAGCATTTGGCGTATGGATACGGCAAAATGTGGGAAGCACTAGCTTTCCATGACGTACCCATTTGGCAAATGTCGGGAAGGGTTTAAAATTCTCAACACCTCTAAATATAATAATACACCATACACTGCACCACTAATTATAATAGAACCATACACTGTGTCCTTGATTGTAATAGCGCCATACACTGTGTCCCTGATTATAATAGTACCATACACTGTGTCTGTATAGAGTACCTCACATATAGCTCCACCTGTATATAGTGTCCCACATATAGCTCCCCCTGTATATAGTGTCCCACATATAGCTCCCCCTGTATATAGTGCCTCACATCCCCAGATATCGACCCCCCTGTATATAGTGGCCCACATATAGACTCCCCCTGTAGATAGTGCCCCACATATAGACCCCCCTGTATATAGTGGCCCACATCCTCACATATAGACCCCCCTGTAGATAGTGCCCCACATTCCCACATATAGACCCCCCTGTATATAGTGGCCCACATCTCCACGTATAGACCCCCCTGTATATAGTGGCCCACATCCCCACATATAGACCCCCCTGTATATAGTGGCCCACATCCCCACATATAGACCCCCCCTGTATACAGTGGCCCACATATAGACGCCCCATGTATATAGTGGCCCACATCCACACATATAGACCCCCCCCTGTATACAGTGGCCCGATATCCACACATATAGACGACCCCCCCCTGTATATAGAGCCCCCACTGTAGATAATGCCACTCACAGTTTTAGTAGAAAAATAAATAAAAATTACATACTCACATGGTCCCGTTCCCACACTGTCCGGTGGCAATGCAAACCTACTCTCTTCTGAGCAGGTCTGCTGGTGCTGAATAACGCGTCGTCCAAAGGTGATGATTGGCAGGGCAGAATGACTTGCCCCGTCAACCAGCGCCTTTCAAGCACGGAAGAGGCACGATGACGTCATCGTGACGCTAGCGTCGTTGCAAGGCGCTGATTGGTGGGGCAAGTCATTTTGCCCCGCCAATCAGCATTATTGTAAGGCGTTGAATGGTCGGAACATACCCGGCCATTCAGCGCCAATGCATGTATTTGTACCTGCGTGCTATAGACGCAGGTACAATTACTGCAAGAGGGGGTGGCTGTCGCTAGCACCGGCGCCCCCTCCGGTGCTAGCGACGCGCCCGGGCATGAGAGGGCCCGTGTCACCCGGCCCATAAATGTTAGAGGCTCAGCGGTGCGGGCCCCGTAGTAGCTTCGCTACAGCCGTAGTATTCATAAAGGCTGCTAGCGGCACCACCGGGCATATGGGGGGTGTGTGTCGGCTAGCGGCATGGGACCCCTCAAGCCACGGGCCGCGTAGCAGCCGCTAACCCGGTAGTTACCCAACTGGATGCGATATACAGGGTGCTGTGTGGCATTATCTACAGGGAGGGTATGGGGCACTATCTACAGAGTGGTATGTGACACTATCTACAGGGGGTATGTGGGCCACTATCTACAGGGAGGGTGTGGCACTATCTACAGGGCTGTGTGTGATGCTATCTACAGGAGGGGTGTGGCACTATCTACAGGGGGCTTTGTGTAATGCTATTTACAGGTGAGTTGTTTGGCACTATCTAGAATGGGTGTGTTTGTGTCACTATCTACAGGGGATGTGTGTAGTGCTGTCTACAGGGGGCACTGTGTATGTGGTGCTTTACTTTAAAGTGTTTGGTATCATTTTATTCAGAGGCGCAATGTATGATTTTTATTATTATTATTATTATTATTATTATTAGGGGCACAGTGTGTGGCCCCATGAGACTTTTATCTTTGTTTATAGGTGTGGAAATGTTGGAATGGTGAGGACCAAAAGACATCTGAGTGGCAAATTCTGCAGAATTGGGTCATGGCCGGGAGAAGTTGTCATGAGGTCTGGACTGGATGGAGAAGAAATTCGGAAAGAAAACTACTAGAATCTGAGAAGACGTCACCTGTGAGTCACTGGATTTATAGAGTATCTTTCACCTTTCCTGACATGTTTATTATAGGAAATCCTTGTATTCCACATAATGTCTTTGTGCAGTTCAGGACTGATAGACAATTATGTGTTACCATTCCCTTTGTCAGGAGGATGTGTCCCTGCACATTGTGATACTGTCCGCGATGATTGGAGACTGTCAGTATGTAGGGACACAGCCCTTTAACAAGGGGAATCGTAACACCTGTTTGTTAATGCTTGCACAAAAAGGTAGTGTTAACAAAAGCTATGGCGCAGCAGGGCGGCGGTGGAGGAGGGGGACCCAAGTTTGGGTAACAGCCAAGGGCCTATGATCTACTTAATCCGCCACTGCATATCTGTTATACTTCTGGACACTGCTTTAAGCACTGAGCACTTAAGCTCTTCATAAAGTACTTAATTAAAATGTTAATACGATGTTAATAAGACTTAGCTAAGGTAGAAAGCTGTTAATTTGTCAGTATTGAAACATGTGGTATGGTGGTGGGTCTTTAAAGTTCAGTGGTGAAAATGAATCTGCTAAATCAAAAGACACCATATTATATATTTACAAAATGTACCAACTCAAGTCTGTGAGCACTGGGGAACAATTTCAGGAAACTATAAAGAACACTGTCCCACTCAATTTAATATTCTTCATGGAAAACACTACAATTTAAAAATTAGGCATGGTCGACACTTTTATTTTATTAAGACCAACACGCAACGGAATTGCTCCGTATTTTCCGTCCGGAATGCCGAATGGAAAATACGCAGCGGAATACAGTAGCAGCAAAGTGGGTGAGATTTAACAAATGTCATCCACATGTTGCAGAAAAATTTTGTCCAGAAATTCACCTGTGGTGCGTAATTTTAGTTACGCAGCATGTCAATTATTGCTGCAGAAAGAGGACAGATTTCCTGGTGTTTTATGATGTACTGCGTAATTTGCTGCGGAAATGGTGCGGAATTTCTTACAAAGGGTGGAAATTACATCACAGGAACAAGAAATATTACTATCACACAGCCCTTGATAAAAATTCACCCAAAAACCGCAGTAAAAATCTGCACTATTTTCTGCAGTAAAAAAAAACGCATGAAATGGTGCAGATTTTCTACAGCGGATTGTCTTCTAGTTGGTCCGTAAATGCTGCAGCAAATTTGTTATGTGTGGACAAGCCCTAAGAATAGTCATTTTAGTACCATTTTAGTGATGCAGTAATGTTATGACTCTGCAATGAACATTGAAATTCTCAATCCAAAGTAAAACAAGATTTAAAGTAAAAACATGAATTATAAGGGTATGTGCACACACACTAATTACATCTGTAATTGACGGATGTATTTCGGCCGTAAGTACCGGACCGAACACACTGCAGGGAGCCGGGGTCCTAGCATCATACTTATGTACGATGCTAGGAGTCCCTGCCTCGCTGCAGGACAACTGTCCCGTACTGAAAACATGATTAAAGTACGGGACAGTTGTCCTGCAGTGAGGCAGGGACTCCTAGCATCGTACATAAGTATGATGCTAGGAGCCCGGCTCCCTGCACTGTGTTCAGTCCGGTACTTGCGGCCAAAATACGTCCGTCAATTACGGACGTAATTAGTGTGTGTGCACATACCCTTAATCACCAAGAGTATTTGAGATGGAATGTAAGAAGAATTAATATTTTACTAAAAAGCGACCCTACACCTAGCGTAACTCCTATCAAATCCTAAACATTCAAGTGAATTAAGGCAAACCCCAATGTTCCTTCCCAATGTCAACATAGACTATAGGGTTTTGTTTGTAGGACTTTAGCGGCTCTTCTACATGTTGGAACATGGAGGGGAAATAGTGTTCACTTGTCTGTATAAGAATATTTATATTTGACTGTAGAGCCTTTAGGGTATGTTCCCACGGGTTGTATACGCTGCGTAAAAGTATGCAGTGTATCCGACCTAGAACCCGTAGGTAATTCCGGATGAGAAACTGCACCAAATTGTAGATTTTGGGGCGGAATCCCCGCTGCGGAAAACAGAGTTTGAAAAAATAAAAACACAATACTTACCCCCCGGGCGTCACTCCGTTCTCTGTGAAGCTCGGCCTCCTGTGATGGTGCTGCAGCCAATGTCACCCCTGTAGCCTTTGATTGGCTGCATCAGTCACATGGGTTAAAACATCATCCCAGGAAGTCAGGCTGCATGAAGAACAGCTAGGAAGAAAAGGAGCCATTGCTATGTCAATGCCAGGGGAGTAAGTAACGACTTTTTTTACTAAGTTTAAATAAAAAAAGTTTTTTTTACAGATTTGGGATTTTTGTGGCAGAATCGCAGTGTTTCTGTTGCAAAAACATTTGCTATTTGTTTCAGGTTTTATTTCCCCATTGAATTCAATGGGGAAAACGCGCAACAAAAGTGCAAAGAAAAAGTGCATGTAAATTTATACTGCGGATTAAAAAAATCGTACCGCAAGTCAATTTATGAATGTTTTCGCAGCAGATATTTCCCGCGTGTGGATGAGATTTGTTCAAATCTTATCGACTTTGCTGCTACTGTAAATGCTGTGCATTCTCCGCACAGAATTCGATGCTGAAATTTGGCAGCATTTACGCTATGTGAGAACATACCCTTAGGGGCTCGTCCACACGAAGTGGAATTGCTGCGTTATTTCCAGCTGAAATTTGCGGATTGAAAAAACGCAGCATAATACAGTAGCAGCAAAGTGGATGAGATTGAACAAATCTCATCCACACGCTACATAAATAATGAGCAGAAAAAACATTCAGAAATGGACCTGCAGTGCAGAATTTTATTCTGCAGCATGTCAATTGTATTTGAATAATCACTACATATTTGCTGTGGGTTTCCCCCATTGAATTCAATGGGAGGTAAAATTTGCAACAAATAGCAGTTGTGTTTTTTTGCGGCGGGTTCACAGCGATTCCGCCACAAAAAAACGCAACTCTGAAAAAAAAAACATCTATACTTACCTAGGAGTCTGTGTTTCTGCCTCCAAGGCTGCCTCCTGGGATGATGCTTTATCCCATGTGACAGCTGCCAATCACAGGCTGTAACGGCTGTCACATGGATGAAACGTCATCCCAAGAGGCCGCCCTGGATGACGTCAGAGGGCCGGCCTCTGGGGATGACGCTTCATCCCATGTTACAGCCGCAGCAGCCAATCACAGGCTGCAACGGTCTCCTGGAATGAAACGTCATCCCAGGAGGCCGGCCTGCTAGCAGGCCAGTTAATGCAGCAGATTTCCGCAGCGGACATTCCGGGCGAAAAACTGCACCGCAGTTTGGTGCGGTTATTCGCCCGGAACTCCCTGCGGAGCACAGGGTGCATACACTGCGTGCTTTTACGCAGCGTATCTGCCACATATGAACACGGACTTAGTGTTTTGTAAGAATACTGCAAGGCATACATTTTTTTAAAATGGAAGTCAATGGTTGATGTATGGTGTATGTTGTGTGGCGTATAATTTGGGAAATGTTCCTGGTGTATATGCTGAAATAACAGAGCCTTATGCACACAGTGTTTTCGGAAGAAAGAAAAATAAAGATGGTTGATAATACCGACAGATATATTTTCATTAACCCCTTCAGGACCCAGACACTTTTGGACCAAATGACACAGCCTCATTTTTTAAATCTGACGTGTGTTACTATATGTGGTAATAACTTGGGAATGCTTTTACCTATCCAAGCGATTCTGAGAATGTTTTCTCGTGACATATTGTACTTTAAATTAGTGAAAAAATTTGGTCGCTATATTCAATATTTTTGTGTGAAAAACACCAAAATTTATAGAAAATTTGCAAAAAATTAGCATTTTCTAAATTCAAATGTATCTGTTTGTAAGACAGATAGTTATACCACACAAAATAGTTACTAGCTAACATTTCCCACATGTTTACTTTAGATTGGCATCGTTTTTTGAACATCCTTTTATTTTTCTAGGACGTTACAAGGCTTATAAGTTTAGAAGCAATTTCTCAAATTTTCATGAAAATTTCAAAAGCCTATTTTTTTAGGGACCAGTTCAGTTCTGAAGTGGCTTTGAGGGCCTTACATATTAGGAACCCCCACAAATCACCCCATTTTAAAAACTGCACCTCTTAAAGTATTCAAAACAGCATTTAGAAAGTTTCTTAACCCTTTATGCGTTTCACAGGAATTAAAGCAAAGTGGAAGGGAAATTTGCAAATTTCATTTTTTTTTGCAGAAATTCCATTTTAATCAATTTTTCCTGTAATACTGAAGGTTTTTACGAGAGAAACACAACTGAATATTTATTGCCCTGATTCTGACATTTTTAGAAATATCCCACATGTGGCCCTAGTGTGCTACGGGCCTGAAACAAAAGCCCCAGAAGCAAAGGAGCACCTAGAGGATTTTTGGGCCTTCCTTTTCTTAAATTATATTTCAGGCACCATGTCAGGTTAGAAGAGGTCTTATGGTGCAAAAATAAAGGAAACACCCCAAAAAAGACCCCATTTTGGAAACTACACCGCTTGAGGAATTCATCTAGGGGTGTAGTGAGCATTTTGACCCCACAGGTGTTTAATAGATTTCATTAGAATTGGGCAGTGAAAATGAAAAATTACATTATTTTCCAATAAGATGTAGCTTTAACTCAACATTTTTAATTTTTTCAGCAAATAAATGAGGAAAAGCACCCCAACATTTGTAAAGCAACTTTTCCAGAGTACGGAAATACCAAACATGTGGTCATAAACTGTTTTTTGGCAAGTAGCAGGGCTCAGAATGGAAGGCACGTCAATTAGCTTTTGGAGAGCTGATTTTGCTGGATTAATTTCTCTGAACCATGTCGCATTTGTAAAGCTCCTAAGGTACCAGTACAGTGGAAACCCCCCAAAAGTTACTCCATTTGGGAAACTACACCCCTTGAGGAATTCATCTAGGGGTGTAGTGAGTAGAGATGAGCGAACCGGGACAACCGAACCCGGTTTCGGTCCGAACTTCCGGAAAAGTTCGGTTCGCAGCGAATCCGAACTTCACCGGGTTCGGCCGAACCCGTTTTGACCGAACCCGGTCAAAAATATTATACAAATCGGCAGCCACTTGTCTCTATCAATCACTGATAGAGAAAAGAGGCTGCTGATTAAAAATAAAATAAAAAGCATTTCATACGTACCTGGTCGTTGTCTTGCGGACGAGTCTCTCTTCTTCCTCCAGTCCGACCTTCTTTTCTGACGCGGCAGCCTGTGATTGGCTGCAGAGGCCTCTGCAGCCTGTGATTGGCTGCAGAGGTCTCTGCAGCCCGTGATTGGCTGCAGAGGCCTCTGCAGCCCGTGATTGGCTGCAGCGCTCACATGGGCTGCATCGTCATCAAGGAATGTCGGGCCGGATGTCGCGAGGGACGCGTCACCAAGGCAACGGCCAGGAGACCGGACTGGAGGAAGCAGGGAGTTCCCGGTAAGTGTGAACGTCTTTTTTTTTTTACAGGTACTCTATATTGTGATCGGTAGTCACTGTCCAGGGTGCTGAAACAGTTACTGCCGATCAGTTAACTCTTTCAGCACCCTGAAGAGTGACTATTTACTGACGTCGCCTAGCAACGCTGCCGTAATGACGGGTGCACACATGTAGCCACCCGTCATTACGGGGCCTCATGCACACGACCGTAAAAACACCCGTTATTAAGGGTCGTAATTACGACCCGAAATAGCGGGCCCATAGACTTCTGTTAGCCACGGGTACCTTCCCGTTTTCTCACGGGAAGGTGCCCGTGCCGTTAAAAAGATAGAACATGTTCTATTTTTTTATTTTACGGGTCGTGCTCGTAATTACGACTCGTAATTACGAGCACGGCCGGCCGCTTTTACGAGCCGTGCTGTCATTATAAGGGTATGTTCACATGACAGCGTCCGTTACGGCTGAAATTACGGGGATGTTTCCGCCTGAAAACATCCCCGTAATTTCAGCCGTTATGGCATATGCAGGCGCTTGAATGCCGCGTCCATTACGGACGTAATTGGCGCTGCTATTCATTGGAGTCAATGAATAACGGCTCCAATTACGTCTAAAGAAGTGACAGGTCACTTCTTTGACGCGGGCGTCTATTTACGCGCCGTCATTTGACAGCGGCGCGTAAATTACGCCTCGTGTGAACAGACAAACGTCTGCCCATTGCTTTCAATGGGCAGATGTTTGTCAGCGCTATCGAGGCGCTATTTTTGGACGTAATTCGGGGCAAAAACGCCCGAATTACGTCCGTAATTAGTGAGTGTGAACATACCCTGTGTTCACACGCACTAATTACGGATGTAATTCGTGATTTTTTGCCCCGAATTATGCCCGAAAATAGCGCCTCGATAGCGCTGACAAACATCTGCCCATTGAAAGCAATGGGCAGACGTTTGTCTGTTCACACGAGGCGTATATTTACGCGCCGCTGTCAAATGACGGCGCGTCAAAGAAGTGACCTGTCACTTCTTTGGCCATAATTGGAGCCGTTATTCATTGACTCCAATGAATAGCAGCGCCAATTACGTCCGTAATGGACACCGCGTTCAAGCGCCTGCACTTGCCGTTTCGGCTGAAATTACGGGGATGTTTTCAGACGGAAACATCCCCGTAATTTCAGCCGTTACGGACGCTGTCGTGTGAACATACCCTAAATTTTATAGCAGCACGGCCCGTAAAATAGAAAAATAGAACATGTTCTATTTTTTTAACGGCACGGGCACCTTCCCGTGAGAAAATGGGAAGGTACCCATGGGTAACAGAAGTCTATGAGCCCGTTATTGCGGGTCGTAATTACGACCCACAATAACAGGTGTTTTTACGGTCGTGTGCATAATGGGAGGACGGCTTGGAAAAACGACCGGCTGCCTGTGGCCGGCCGTGCTCCTCTCCTGAAATACTCTGTGCTGCCTTAAACTCTGTGGACAGGTCAGGATCCTGTTTCTTTTAAATGCTGCTAGGGAACCCGCTCGATCCACTATATAAGGCTGCGCTACAGTGCAGCATTTAAAAGAAACAGGATCCTGACCTGTCCACAGAGTTTAAGGCAGCACAGAGTATTTCAGGAGATGAGCGTGCAGATTCAGTGCTGCTGTGAACTCTGCTCTCAGTCTGTTACCTCTCCTCCACTCCTGTCCTCAATAACACCTTCACATGATTGGCAAGTCACCACCCCGCACAAGATCCGCACGCTCATCTCCTGAAATACTCTGTGCAGCTGTGAACTCTACTCTTACCATTACGTGGTGACTTGCCAATCATGTGAAGGTGTTCTTGAGGACAGGAGTGGAGGAGAGGTAACAGACTGAGAGCTACGTAATGGTAGGAGCAGAGTTCACAGCAGCACTGAATCTGCACGCTCATCTCCTGAAATACTCTGTGCTGCCTTAAACTCTATGGACAGGTCAGGATCCTGTTTCTTTTAAATGCTGCACTATAGCGCAGCCTTATATAGTGGATCGAGCGGGTTCCCAAGCAGCATTTAAAAGAAACAGTGTGTGTGTTTGGGTATGTGTCTTTGTCTGTTTTTGTTTTTATATGTGTGTTTGTGTTTATGTGTGTTTGTGTATATATGGGTGTGTTTGTGTATATATATGGGTGTATGTGTATATGTTTGTGTGTAGATGTTTGTGTGTGTGTGTTTTTGTATATGTGTGTGTTTGTGTATATGTGTGTATATGGGTGTGTTTATGTGTGTGTTTGTGTATATATGGGTGTGTTTGTGTATATATATGGGTGTATTTGTATATATGTTTGTGTGTAGATGTTTGTGTGTGTGTGTGTGTTTATATATGTGTGTGTTTGTGTATATGGGTGTGTGTATATGTTTGTGTATATGTGTGTTTGTGTATGGTTGTTTGTGTGTGCGTGCGTGTATATATGTGTGTAGGTGAGTAGAAGTATTGTTATTGTTCACATTGATAACTGTTTTTTTATGTTGTTGCAGATTTTGATGTACCGATTGGACTACATCTTCGATTCGTTGGACTACTGCGTAGATCTACGTTTTTTTTAAATTTTAATAAAGTGGTTAACGAGGGTTTTGTTGGGGATTTCTTATTTCAATAAAAAAGAATTGTCTTTGTGTTTTTTTTTAAACTTTATTAGTGCCTAGATAATGGCAGTTGGCTGATTGACAGCGTCCATTATTAAGGCGGTACTTAGTGTTAGCCGGTGCAGAGGCTAGCACTAACCACCTATTATTACCCCGGTACCCACCACCACCAGGGGTGCCGGGAAGAGCTTGGTACGATCCAGTACCCGACCATCTGTTGTGATGGTCGGGTACTGGGGCGGCCGTAGGCTGGTATTATGAGGCTGGGAAGGGCCAAAAACAGTGGACCTTCCCACCCTTGTAATGCTAGGCTGCTGCTGCTGTGTTGTATCGGGCTGGTTATAAAAATGGGGGGGACCCCACGTCGGTTTTTTTGGGGAATTTAACAAATTTAACAATAGACGTTGGGTCCCCCACATTTTTAATAACCAGCCATATACAAGGCCGCAGCAGTCTGGCATTACATGGGTGGGAAGGGCCACTGGTTTTGTCCATTCCCAGGCTAATAACACTGTGTTGTATGTGGCTGGTTATGATAAATTGGGTGGAACCCCATGTCTTTTTAAAAAAAATAAATAAATAAATAAATAATAAAAAAAAAATGACGTGGGGTCCCCCCCACTTTTATAACCAGCCAGATACAACACAGCAGCAGCAGCCTAGCATTACAAGGGTGGGAAGGTCCACTGTTTTTGGCCCTTCCCAGCCTCATAATACCAGCCTGCGGCCGCCCCAGAGCCCGACCATCACAACAGATGGTCGGGTACTGGATCGTACCTGGCTCTTCCCGGCACCCCTGGTGGTGGTGGGTACCGGGGTAATAATGGTGGTTAGTGTTAGCCTCTGTACCGGCTAACGCTAAGCCTCGCCTTAGTAATGGATGTTGTCACTCAGACAGCGGCCATTACTAAAGTGGTAGTAATAAAATTTGAAAAGAAAAAGACAAAGATATAGATAAAATATTTTATTGAAATAAAGCACCCCCAACACAACCCTCATTAACCATTTTATTGTAGAAAAAAAAAAACCGTCATCGAAGTAGTCCTCGAAACCGACGTAGTCCAAACACCAAACCTGTAAAAAAAAGAAAAAATGAAATAAAACATGTTGTAAGCTTAGATTCAGTTTAATGTGTGATACTGACTGTTATACCATGTATAGAAGCCTGCCGTGAAGTTGACTTAGATACAGGGCGCCAGCAGACAGTATCATACATGGCCATACAGACATATATACAAACAAACATACATACATGCAAACTATCATACATACATGCATACACACACACATGAAACCATACATACAAACATGCAAAGATACATACATATATACAAGCATGCACAAATATACATGCAAACATAAATACATGCAAACATAATTACATACATGCACATATATATAAACATACATGCAAAAATAAAAACATGCAAACATACATGACAACATACATACATGCAAACATACATACAAACATGTATACATACATGACAACATACATACATGACAACATACATACATGCAAATATACATTCATGCAAACATACAGAAATGCAAACATACATACATGCAAATATATACATGCAAATATACATACAAACATGCACATATATACATACATGACAACATACATACATGACGACATACATACATAAAATGCAAACATACATACATACATTCATGCAAACATACATGCAAATATATACATACATGCCAACATACATACATACATACATACATACATGCAAACATACACACATGCAAACATACATACATGCAAATACACATACAAACATACATGCACATATATACATACATACATGACAACATACATGCATACATACATACATGACAACATACATACATGCAAACATACATTCATGCAAACATACATTCATGCAAACATACATACATACATGCAAACATACATTCATGCAAACATACATACATGCAAACATACATGCAAATATATACATGCAAATATACATACACATATATACATACATGCCAACATACATGCACATATATACATACATACATGACAACATACATACATACATACATACATGCCAACATACATACATGCCAAAAAAAATAATAATACGTTCATACTTACTTTCCTCCTGTCCGGGCTCCAGCGATGACGTTTCATCCATGTCGCCGCTGCAGCCTGTGATTGGCTGCAGAGGCGGTCACGTGGGATGAAGCGTCATCCTGACGTGCGTGACCGCCACTACAGCCTGTGATTGGCTGCAGCGGCGAAAGGGATGAAACGTCATCGCTGGAGGCCGGACAGGAGGAAAGTAAGTACGAACGTATAATTTGTATTTTTTTCTTACATTTAAATTGTATTTTCCGCGCGCCGAGCATGTACTGTCAAGGTTGCTGAAAGAGTTAGTGCAGCCCATTAACTCTATCAGCACCCGAGACAGTAGCATGCTCGGCGCACGTAAGTGACAGGTTCGGTCCGAACTAGTTCGGTCCGAATCGAACTTTTTTGTGAAATTCGGCGAACTAGCCGAACCGAACTTTTGAAAAGTTCGCTCATCTCTAGTAGTGAGCATTTTGACTCCACAAGTGTTTCATAGATTTCATTAGAATTGGGCAGTGAAAATGAAAAAATACATTTTTTTTCCACTAAGACGTAGATTTAGGTAAAAATGTTTCATTTTCTCATTACATAAAGGAGAAAAATCACCATAACATTTGTAAAGCAACTTCTCCAGAGTATGGAAATACCCCATATGTGGTAATAAAGTACTGTATGAATACACATCAGGGCTCAGAAGGGAAGGAGCGCCATTTGGCTTTTGGAGAGCAGATTTTGCTGGATTGGTTTTTCTGCGCCATGTCGGTTTTGCAAAGCCCCTTAGGTAGCAGTACAGTGAAAACTCCCCAAAAGTGATTCCATTTGGCAAACTACACCCATTGAAGAATTAATCTAGGGGTGTAGTTAGCATTTTGACCCCACAGGTGTTTCATAGATTTCATTAGAATTGGGCAGTGAAAATGAAAAGTCACATTATTTTCCAATAAGATGTAGCTTTACCTCAAAATTTTTATTTTTTTCAACAAATAAATGATGAAAAGCACTGCAACATTTGTAAAGCAACTTCTCCAGAGTACGGAAATACCCAACATGTGGTCATAAACTGCTGTTTGGGCAAGCAGCAGGACTCAGAAGGGAAGGCACGCCATTTAGCTTTTGGAGAGCAGATTTTGCTGGTTTGATTTCTCGGCACCATGTTGCATTTGTAAAGCTCCTAAGGTACCAGTACAGTGGAAAAAAAGTGACTCAATTTGGCAAACTACACCCATTGAGGAATTCATCTAGGGGTGTAGTGAGCATTTTGACCCCACAGGTGTCTCATCTATTTTATTAGAAATGGGCAGTGAAAAAGAAAAATTACATTATTTTCCAATAAGACGCAGCATTAGTTCAAAATTTTTCATTTTCTCAACAAATAAAGGAGGAAAAGCACCATAACATTTGTAAAGCAACTTCTTCAGAGTAGGGAAATACCCCACACGTGGTCATAAACTGCTATTTGGACACACATCAAGACTCTAAAGGGAAGGAGCGCCATTTAGTATGTGGAGTGGAGATTTTATAAGATTCGTTTTTTGACACCATGTTGCATTGAGCTATAGTACCAGTACAGTGGAACCCCCGATAAATTACCCCGTTTTGGAAACTAGATCCCTCAAAGAATTTATCTAGCGGTGTAGTGAGCATTTTGACCGCACAAGTGTTTTGCAAAAATGAGTAAACAATAGATGTTGCAGATTGAAAATTGCTGTTTTCCACAGATATGCCATTTCAGTGCCCAATGTGTTGTGCCCAGCTTGTACCACCGTAGACACACATCCCATAAATTGTTAAGCGGGTTCTCCAGAATACAGTAATACCCCATATGTGGTCATAAATTGCCGTTTGGGCACACTGCCAAGCATAGTTGGACCACCATTTGGCTTTTGAAGCGCAGATTTTGCTTGGTGTTTTAGTGGTATATTATCTTATAATGTGGGGGCATATGTAAGCTGGGCGGAGTATATCAGGGTATATGTAAACTGGGCAGAGTACATCAGGATATATGTAAGCTGTGCGGAGTACATCAGGATATATGTAAGCTGTGCAGAGTACATCAGGGTACATGTAAGCTGTGCGGAGTACATCAGGGTATATGTAAGCTGTGCGGAATACATCAGGGTATATGTAAGCTGGGCGGAGTACATCAGGGTATATGTAAACTGGGCAGAGTACATCAGGGTATATGTAATATGTGTGGAGTACATCAGGGTATACGTAAACTGGGCGGAGTACATCAGGGTATATGTAAGCTGGGCGGAGTACATTAGGGTATATGTAAGATGGGCGGAGTGCATCAGGTCATAATAGGATGATGTAATAATGGGGTGAATGAATAATCCATGGATTGGTGTGGTACGCTTTGAAGCAATCCTTTATGCACAGGCCGGGTTTATTGGGTATTATACAAAATATCTGCGCTCCAGTATTGCCTAATCTTTGACTTCTTCACTAGCTCTGTAAGCCGCACAAGGCCCTAAAGTTTCCTCATTTCCGCTGCATCGACAGGGTCCACCTATGGGGTCCAGCAAATGACGATGTCGGGTATTTAGTGAAATTCTACTGGACCTAAAAAATGAGTCTGGGCCGTCATTTAGCATCATTTTGCATCATTGCGTTTTGAGAGTCATAACGTGTTATTTTTCCGGTGACGGAGCTGTGTGAGGGCGCGTTTTTTGTTTAACGAACTGTAATTTTTATTGGTTCCATTTTGGTGTACATGCGATTTTTTTATCACTATTTATTCAATTTTTTGGGAGATGAGGAAACCAAAAAACAGCCATTTTAGCACGTTTTTTTTTTGTTTTTTTTACAGTGTTCACCGTGCAGTATAAACAACATGTTATCTTTATTCTGCGGGTCGATACAATTACAGCGACACCAAATTTATAGCGTTTTTTTACGTTTCACTACGTTCCCACAACAAAAATACTCTTTTCTAAAAAAATCATGTTTTAGTGTCGCCATATTCTGAGAGCCATAACTTTTTTATTTTTTAGTTGATATCGCTGCGGGACGGCTTGTTTTAAGCGTGACGAACTGTAGTTTCTATTGGTACCATTTTGCGTTACTTGCATCACTTTTTATTACATTTTTTTTGAGACAAGATGACCAAAAAATAAAATACTGTCATTGTTTTTTATTAAAACATTTTACGGTGTTCACCGTGCGGTAAAAATAATGTGACATTTTTGTAGATCAGGCCGTTCCGAACGCGGCGATACCTATTATGTATAGTTTTTTTTCATGTTTTCATTTTTTTTCTAATAATAAAGGAGTTGATCAGGGAAACAGGGCAAGTGTTGTTTTTATTATTTATTTATTATTTATTTATTTATTTATTGATTTTTCTTTCACATTTTTTTTTACTTTTTTCACTTTTTCTTTTACACTGACCTGGGGACTTGAAGATCTGGTCTTCTGATCCCCGGTACGATGCACTGCACTACTTATGTAGTGCAGTGCATCGTAACTGTCATTCTTCAACTTACAGTTAGCGTATTAGGTCCTGCCTCGGGTAGGACCTAATAGGCTTCCGTACTTGGGCAACCAGGAAGCCTAGTAATGGCTTCCTGGTTGCCATAGCAACAATTGACACCCGCGATCCATCGCGTGGGGGCGCGGGGGGTACAGAGGGAGCTCCCTCTCTCTGTAAACCACTTCAATGCGGCGGACGTAATTGACAGCCGCATTGAAGGGGTTAAATGGCTGCGATCGGCGGTAACAGCCATCACAGCCATTGCAGCGGCATGTCAGCTGTGTATAACAGCTGACAGCCGCTGAAAATAAAGCGCGCATAGCTCCTGTGCTCGCTTTATCTCCAGGGCGTGACTGTACGCCCGAGTGCAGGAACTCACTTGGAATTTGGACGTACAGTCACGCCCAATCGCGGGAAGGGGTTAAAGAGAAAAGGAATGCCAATTAATTAATATTATAACAGCAATATTTAATTAATGTATTATCAATATTATTATCATCATCATTATTAGTAGCAATACTGTTATTATAAATATTACAACTGGTTTTATCAAATAGTCTTTTTTTTTTTTATTATTATTATTATTATTATTATTATTATAACTATTATTATTGTTATTATTATTATTATTATTGTTGATATTGCTATTATATATTTTGTTTATAGTATTATAATATAAACTGCTATTTGTTATTTAAGGACATACTTTACACTAGAAAAAATACATTTTACTTTCTATTCACGTCCATGTATTTGTGAAATCGGATGTAAACCATACTAAATTTAAATGCCTTTTTAGAATAAATTATCTTGCAAGTTGACAAAAGCTAATTATTGATAAATGCATTTATGTTCAAGCGGGGGTGGAACATTTTGTTACCAAAATAATGAGCACCCTTGATTGCAATTACCGACAAAAACAATGCAACTAATTTATCTTGATAATGCATGGAAAATTAAATCAGTTTATTTCCAAATGGGGATGCTCCTGGTACCATAGTAAAAATGTAAACTAGAAATCACAATGTAGACGGTGAAAAGAAAAATGATTCTGTATTTCTAAAAACATACAGTATAAGGAAAGAATTTAGGGGGTGTTTTTTTGCACTATATATATATATATATATATATGTAGTGAAACATATAGGTGTACTGGTAATCAATGGTGTTCAGGATAAAGAACTATTCTACTTTAAAAAAATTATTTTCATATAGTAACATAATGAAGATGTGTGTTGCTTGCTGAAATAATAATTTCTTTCTTGCATATATCATCTCATACCCTTTACTTTGACAAGCAATCAATTTTTGCAAGATAACACTGTTCATGCGAAGGAAAACGTTGCAGCTTATATAATTACATATTTACATATTCAGGTAGAAAAAAGACATAAGTTTACCTAGTTCACCTTATCATGCAGTGTTAATCCAGAGCAAGGCAAAACAAATACATATAAGGTAAGTGCTATTTGACTTTATGTATCATTTTCTGTTTTGGAATATGGCTGGGGGAGATTGCTTCATAACAGTAATACTTCTACCTACAGTACAGCTTAGGGTACTCTCGGAGGACAACCTTCACTTTCATCAATATATTTTCTATGCCAATTTTTTTTTTAAACAACTTTTACAGTTACCCGCTGGGAAAAGGTTGAACATATCACTTTTTCCTAGAGGGAAGGCACTCACCACTTCCCCAAAGTTATGCTTACCGGGTCCACGCCATTCAGGAGATCCAAGGGAATCTTCATATGGGGAGCTCTTTCACCATGGCTGCCTATATTCAGGAACCAGGGGACCCAGGTAAGTATAACTTTGGGGTTGGGATAAGTGCCTTCCTAAAAGGCAAAAGCTGCATTTCACTTGAAAAAGGTACACATACGTGTTGTTTAAAAAACAATAATGTAAACTCAGTTTTACCTCAACCATAAAAAAGAAGGAAGAGTCACAAAGAAGACTATTACTAAATACTTATTAAGAGTAATTGTCGTTTTACCTTACAATTCATCTTAAATGTTGATACAACTGTTTGAAAATTGTTTTAAATGTATTGCAGTAAATAGAATTAATTTATTTTTACCTATCAATATCAATCAACGCTTTAATGATAGAATGTATAAAATAATTTGTACTCCAAAATTTAATGACACATAGAAATATCAGCTAAACAATAACATTAACATTCACCTTTATTTATGCCATTCATTAAAGCAGTACAATGAAAATCAATCAAACTGATTATTCATTTGAGCCATGGTACAAAATCAAGGCAAACTAATTTAGTAATGACAAAGAGAGTATAGGCTGAAAGGGTAAAGTTAATCAATACAGGTATAAAGGTAAATGCCCACTCCTTAACCCTTATTGTATATATATATTGTAATGACGGGGGTGGGGAGACAGACAAGTGAGCCCTAATCTACCCGCCACTCAGTCCCTGCCTACTTGCAACGACCCGCCCTAGGCGACGGGGTACAACTGGGCGACGGTCCCTACGCTCAATAAGTGCACGACAGACAAACAGACAAGGGTACACAGAGCTAGGGGGAGAAAGGGACAGTTGCCCACGGCAACACCGTGAGCAACAAGAGAAGTGAACAAGCCGAGTCAAACCAGGAGTGTACGAGGTACCAAACGCAGAGCAGGAGAGTAGTCAGCAAGCCGGGGTCAATATGAAGCAAGGACAATAGTACAAGAAGCTGCAGCAGGGCCAGGAAACCAAACGAGAAGAAATCACAAGCAAGGAGGAACAGGAAAGGCAGGTATAAATAGACAGAGGGCGGGAGCTAGCTCCGTCTGGCCAGGCTGTGATAGGTTCTCCCACTCCTAAGCCTGCCACCCTGAGTGGTGGAAGATGGAGTCAGTCTCACAGACATAGAAGCAGGTGCAGACTGATTATCTATGGGCGTTAACCCCGAAGCTGTGCCTGGCAGATGCTTTACAGTACCCCCCCCCCTTTTATGAGGGGCCACCGGACCCTTTCTAAGTGGACCTGGTTTACTGGGGAAACGAAGGTGAAACCTCCTGACCAATATCCCAGCGTGAACATCCCGAGCGGGTACCCAAGTCCTCTCCTCAGGCCCGTATCCTCTCCAATGGACCAGGTACTGGAGGGAGCCTTGGACCATCCTGCTGTCCACAATCTTGGCCACCTCTAATTCTTCCCCCTCAGGGGTGAGAACAGGGACCGGAGGTCTCCTCGAGGGAGCCAAGGATGGGGAGCAGCGTTTAAGGAGGGAGGCATGGAACACGTCGTGTACTCGAAAAGATGGGGGCAACTCCAGTCGGAAGGAGACAGGATTGAGGACTTCAATGACCTTGTATGGCCCTATAAACCGGGGAGCAAACTTCTTGGACGGGACCTTAAGGCGCAAATTTTTAGACGATAGCCACACCAGATCCCCGACCATAAACAAGGGGTTAGCAGAACGTTTTCTATCTGCCTGAGTTTTTTGTATGCTCTGGGACGCCTCTAGGTTCTTCTGAACCTGAGCCCAGACTGTGCACAGTTCCCGATGAACGACCTCTACCTCGGGATTGTTGGAACTACCAGGTGAAACGGAAGAGAACCGTGGATTAAACCCAAAATTACAGAAAAAGGGGTAGACTCCTGACGAGTTACTGACCCGGTTATTAAGGGAAAATTCGGCGAGGGGAATGAATGAGACCCAATCATATTGACAGTCAAAGATAAAACACCTTAAGTCTGGGTTCACACAACCTATTTTCAGACGTAAACGAGGCGTATCATGCCTCGTTTTACGTCTGAAAATAGGGCTACAATACGTCGGCAAACATCTGCCCATGACGTACTGTGAAGACGACCTGTCATTCGTCGTTTGACAGCTGTCAAACGACGACGCGTAAAAATACAGCCTCGTCAAAAGAAGTGCAGGACACTTCTTTGGACGTTTTTGGAGCTGTTTTCTCATAGACTCCAATGAAAACAGCTCCAAAAACGGATGTAAAAACGCCGCGAAAACGGCGCGAATAACGCCGCGAAAAAAGCGAGATGCTCAAAAAACGTCTGAAAATCAGGGGCTGTTTTCCCTTGAAAACAGCTCTGTATTTTCAGACGTTTTTGGTCACTACGTGTGCGCATACCCTAAATATTGTTCTAGAGACTGATTAGTCCTCTCAGTTTGGCCATTAGTTTCAGGATGGAAGGCAGAGGAGAAGGACAGATCAATCTCCAACTTTTTACAGAAGGCTCTCCAAAACAATGAAACAAATTGTAACCCTCTATCAGAAACAATATTGACAGGGACCCCATGGAGACGCAGGATGTGTTTGACAAACAAGGTAGCTAACGTCTTAGCATTGGGTAGTTTCTTGAGGGGCACAAAATGGCACATCTTACTGAAGCGGTCTACTACAACCCACACCACCGACTTGCCTTGAGATGGAGGCAAATCGGTGATAAAATCCATGGAGATATGGGTCCAAGGTCTCTGGGGAATGGGCAAAGAACATAGTAGGCCCGCTGGTCGGGACCTGGGAGTCTTGGACCTAGCAAAAACTTCACAAGCGGCGACGTAGGCCTTAACGTCTTTAGGCAACCCAGGCCACCAATAGTTTCTGGCAATGAGGTGCTTGGTACCCAGGATGCCTGGATGGCCAGATAGTGCAGAGTCATGATTTTCCCTAAGTACCCTTAGTCGGAATTGCAGGGGAACAAACAGCTTGTTCTCAGGAAGGCTCCTGGGAGCTGAACCTTGATCAGCCGCAATTTCAGAGACTAAATCAGAATCAATAGCGGAAATGATTATACCTGGAGGCAAAATACAAGCAGGATCTTCCTCCGAAGGAAGGCTGGCCATGAAGCTACGTGACAGTGCATCAGCCTTAACATTTTTATACCCAGCCATATAGGTAACCACAAAGTTGAATCTGGTAAAAAATAACGCCCAACGAGCTTGTCTCGGGTTTAGCCTCCGGGCAGATTCTAGGAAAACCAGATTCTTGTGGTCGGTAAGGACCGTTACCTGGTGCCTAGCCCCTCCAGGAAGTGGCGCCACTCTTCAAATGCCCATTTAATGGCTAAGAGTTCGCGGTTGCCAATATCATAGTTACTCTCAGTGGGTGAAAACTTCCTGGAGAAGTAGGCACAGGGACGGAGATGGGTGAGGGACCTGGTACCCTGGGACAAGACAGCCCCCACTCCCACCTCGGACGCGTCAACCTCCACGATAAATGGCTCCATTTGGTTGGGCTGAACCAGCACCGGGGCCGAGATAAAACACTTCTTAAGGACCTCAAAAGCCTGGACAGCCTCAGGAGGCCAGTGGAGGAGATCAGCACCTTTGCGAGTGAGATCCGTAAGAGGCTTAGCGATGACCGAGAAGTTAGCAATAAACCTCCTGTAATAATTAGCGAACCCTAGGAAGCACTGTAACGCCTTCAGGGAGGTAGGTTGGACCCATTCCGCCACAGCCTGGACCTTGGCAGGGTCCATGCGGAATTCATGAGGAGTGAGGATTTGGCCCAAAAATGGTATCTCCTGCACCCCAAACACACATTTTTCGGTCTTTGCAAACAGTTTGTTTTCTCGAAGTACCTGGAGCACCTTCCTGACATGCTCAATGTGGGAGGACCAGTCCTTGGAAAACACAAGTATGTCATCAAGGTACACTACAAGAAATACCTCCAGGAAGTCTCTTAAAATCTCATTTATGAAATTCTGGAAGACCGCGGAACCCAAAGGGCATGAGGAGGTATTCCAAATGACCTTCGGGCGTGTTAAATGTAGTCTTCCACTCATCCTCCTCTTTGATGCGGATAAGGTTATAAGCCCCCCGTAGATCAAACTTAGAGAACCATTGGGCCCCCTGAACCTGATTAAAGAGATCAGGAATCAGAGGAAGGGGATACTGGTTCCTTACAGTGACCTTATTCAAGCTTCGGTAGTCAATGCATGGCCTACGACCACCATCCTTCTTCCCTACGAAGAAGAAGCCAGCACCTACCGGAGAAGTAGAGGGGCGAATGTAACCCTTGGCCAGGCATTCCTGGATATACTCTCTCATGGCTTCACGTTCGGGACAAGAGAGATTAAATATCCTACCCTTAGGGAGCTTAGCTCCTGGTACCAAATTGATTGCGCAATCATATTCTCTATGAGGAGGTAACACTTCGGAGGCCTCCTTAGAGAAAACATCGGCGAAGTCCTGAGCAAACTCAGGTAGCGTGTTCACCTCCTCAGGGGGAGAAATAGAATTAACAGAAAAACATTACGTCAAGCATTCATTACCCCACTTGGTAAGGTCCCCAGAATTCCAGTCAAACGTGGGATTATGCAAATGCAACCAGGGAAGGCCTAAAACCAAATCGGACAATAATCCCTGAATTAACAGTACAGAGCACTGCTCCAAATGCATGGAGCCAACAAGGAGTTCAAAAACAAGGGTATGCTGTGTAAAATAACCATTAGCAAGAGGAGTGGAGTCGATACCCATTACCGGGACAGGTTTAGTCAAATCAATCAAAGGCATAGCTAGAGACATAGCAAATTCCACAGACATGATATTAGCAGAAGACCCTGAATCCACGAAGGCACTGCCGGTAGCAGACCTACAGCCAAAAGAGATCTGAAAGGGAAGCAAGATTTTATTACGTTTCATATTTACGGGAAATACCTGTGCGCCCAAGTGACCTCCCCGATGATCACTTAGGCGCGGAAGTTCTCCGGCTGCATTCTTACGCTTAGGACAGTTGTTCACTTGATGCTTGTCATCCCTACAGTAGAAGCAGAGACCATTCTTCCTGCGGAAATCTCTACGTTGTTGGGGGGACACGGAGGCCCCGAGTTGCATAAGTACCTCCGAGTCTTCCGGGGAGGAACGAAGCAACGGAACCTCAAGAGGCATCATGGGGGAGTCAGAGGAGAAAACATCAAGACGTTCAAGTCGTCGTTCCCTGAGACGTCGGTCAAGTCGTACCGCTAAATCCATAACCTGGTCTAGGGTGTCAGAAGAGGGATATGGGATAACTAGCAGGTATTTCAGGGCGTTCGACAGACCCAACCTAAACTGGCACCTTAAGGCAGGGTCATTCCACCGAGAAGCTACGCACCACTTACTAAAGTCAGAGCAATACTCCTCAACAGGTCTCTTACCCTGACGTAAGGTCACCAGATGACTCTCGGCAAAAGCAGTCTTGTCAGTCTCGTCATAGATGAGTCCGAGAGCAGAAAAGAAAAGATCAACGGAGGAAAGTTCAGGGGCATCAGGAGCCAAGGAGAAGGCCCATTCTTGGGGCCCTTCCTGGAGCCGGGACATAATTATACCCACCCGCTGGCTCTCAGAACCTGAGGAGTGGGGCTTTAAATGAAAATAGAGCCTACAACTCTCCCGAAAGGAGAGAAAAGTCTTCCGGTCCCCTGAGAGCAGGTCGGGCAACTTGAGGTGGGGTTCAAGAGGTGAGGTGAGGGGGACTACCATGGTAGCATCAGGCTGGTTGACCCTCTGAGCCAGGGCCTGGACCTGTAGGGAGAGACCCTGCATTTGCTGAGCCAGGGTCTCAAGGGGGTCCATAGTGGTGTCAGGGACCAGGGTAGACTAGGTATGGGCTTGTGATTATGTAATGACGGGGGTGGGGAGACAGACAAGTGAGCCCTAATCTACCCGCCACTAAGTCCCTGCCTACTTGCAACGACCCGCCCTAGGCGACGGGGTACAACTGGGCTACGGTCCCTACGCTCAATAAGTGCACGACAGACAAACAGACAAGGGTACACAGAGCTAGGGGGAGAAAGGGACAGTTGCCCATGGCAACACCGTGAGCAACAAGAGAAGTGAACAAGCCGAGTCAAACCAGGAGTGTACGAGGTAGTCAAACGCAGAGCAGGAGAGTAGTCAGCAAGCCGGGGTCAATACGAAGCAAGGACAATAGTACAAGAAGCTGCAGCAGGGCCAGGAAACCAAACGAGAAGAAATCACAAGCAAAGAGGAACAGGAAAGGCAGGTATAAATAGACAGAGGGCGGGAGCTAGCTCCGTCTGGCCAGGCTGTGATAGGTTCTCCCACTCCTAAGCCTGCCACCCTGAGTGGTGGAAGATGGAGTCAGTCTCACAGACATAGAAGCAAGTGCAGACTGATTATCTATGGGCGTTAACCCCGAAGCTGTGCCTGGCAGATCCTTTACATATATATATATATATATATATATATATATATATATATATATATATATATATATATATATATATAAATATATATATATAAAATCTACTTCATATAAATAGATGAACATTGTGCTAAAAATCAGTAAGTGAAAATGGACATAAAGAAAGTTTAGACCTATATTAACCCCTTAACCCTTCAGGACTGTTTTGGCCTTCAGGACACAGCCGATTTTTTTTAAATCTGATATGTGTTATTTATGTGGTAATAACATCGGAATGCTTTTACCTATCCAAGCGATTCTGAGATTGTTTTCTCGTGACATGTTGTACTTTATGTTAGTGAAAAAATGTTGTCGATAATTTTGGTATTTATTTCTGAAAAACACCACAATTTAGAAAACATTTGCAAAAATTAGCATTTTTACAAATTTAAACGTATCTGCTTGTAAAACAGATAGTAATACCACACAAAATAGTTACTAGTTAACATTTCCCATATGTCTACTTTATGTTTGCATCGTTTTTTGAACGTCCTTTTATTTTTCTAGGACGTTACAAGGCTTTGAACTTTAGCAGCAATTTCTCATATTTTAAAGAAAATTTCAAAAGGCCATTTTTTCAGGGACCTGTTCAGTTCTGATGTGGCTTTGAGGGCCTTATATATTAGAAAATCCCCAGATGTCACCCTATTTTGAAAACTGCACCCATCAAGGTAGTCAAATCAGCATTCACAAAGTGTTTTAGCCCTTTAGGCGTTTCACAGGAATTAAAGAAAAGTAGAGGTGAAATTTACAAATTAAATTTTTTTTTTGCCGAAATTCATATCTAATACATTTTTTTTTGTAACACAGACGGTTTTACCAGAGAGATGCAACTCAATATTTATTGCTCAGATTCTGTAGTTTTTAGAAATATCCAACATGTGGCCCTAGTGTCCTAATGGACGGAAACACCGGCCTCAGAATAAAAGGAGCACCTAGTGGATTTTGAGCTTCCTTTTTTTTTAGATTATATTTTAGGCACCTTGTCGGGTTTGAAGAGGTCTTGTGGTGCCAAAACAGTGGAAACACCCCAAAAGTGACCCCATTTTGGAAACTACACCCCTCAAGGAATTTATCTAGATGTATAGTTAGCATTTTGACCACACAAGTTTTTCGCTAAATTTATTAGAATTGGTCTTTAAAAATGAAAATCAACTTTTTTTCTGAAAAAAACCATAGAAATTTTTAATATTTACAAGAAATAATTTAGAAAATGCACCCCAACATTTGAAAAGCAATGTCTCCCGATTATGGCAATATCCCATATGTGGTAATAAACTGCTGATTGGACCCACAGCAGGGCTCAGAAGGGAAGGAGCGCCATTTGGATTTTGGAGCACGGATTTTGCTGGATTGTTTTTCGGTGCCATGCCGCCTTTGCAACGCCCTGGAGGGACCAAAACAGTGGAAACCCCCCAAGTTGCCCCATTTTGGAAACACCCCTCAAGGAATTTTTCTAGGGGTATAGTGAGCATTTAGACTTCACGGGTCTTTTGCAGAATTTATTAGAATTAGGCGGAGAAAATGAATATCACAATTTTTTTCCACTAAAATGTTGAATTTTAAATTTTCACAAGGGATAAAGGAGAAATAAACAACCAATTTTTGTAAAGCAAAGTCTCCCGAGTACGGAAATACCCCACATGTGGTCATACGTTTTTTTCATTAGAAATGAATTAATCCTTTCAGGACTGATCCATTTTTTGCTTTCTTATTTTCGTTTTTCACTCCCCGCCTTCCAAGAGCCATAACTTTTTTCTTATTCCGTCAGTAGAGTGATGTGAGGGCTTATTTCTTGCGGGAGGAATTGTAGTTTCTATTGACACCATTTAAAGTGCCATAAAAAGTACTGGGAAACTGAAAAAAAATAGGAAAATATAGTAATATAGGAAAAAAATCGGATTCCATTTTTTGGGGTTTTTGTTTTTACAGCTTTCGCCGTGCAGTAAATAAAAACGAAAACTACAGCGATTTTGGCTGTTTAAATTATTTAAGTTTTTTACGGTGTTCATCGTGCAAGTTAAATAATGGTATATTGTAATCGTTTGGCCTTTTACGGACGTAGCGATACCAATTTTGTTTATTTTTTTATGGTTCAATCTTTTTTATTGGTATTTTTCAAACAAACACAAAAAGAAAAACATGATCAATAACCACATATTTCCATGTATACAAAGTGAAAAAGTACAATACTGTTTTTGTTGAGTTATTGGAATATAAAATTCTATGTCAATACTTTGATAATTGATCAAAAGAACATATACTGATCAGGTATGTTCACCTAAACAGCATTAACAACAATATAAAGAAAAACATAACATTACAGGTATACTCAGTAGGTCTTTTCTTCAAGTATTTCTTATGGTAACTACAGAGTCAATCACATCAATTCTCATACTTTTGTACAGTACTGGCTATTCTTCCACACGTCCCATATCCCTGAAAAAGTAGCAAATTTGTCTGAGCTATACAGCAGAATCTTTTCATATGTATACGTGTCATTAATAGATGAAATGACTTCCGCGCTTATGGGAATGGAAGAGGATTTCCAATATCTTGTCACTACTATCTTAGCGATGATCAGGATTTTACATATAAGTATCCTCAATCTTGGTGGTATCACATGGATATCTAATAATAGCAATGCCATTTGTGGAGAGCTAGAGACCACTTGATTGGTCAGTGATGAAATCAAGCAGAAGATATCCTACCAGTATGTTGTCAGCATTGGGCATTGCCATAGAATATGAAGCAGAGTGCATCTCTCTCCACATCCTCTCCAACATCTACAGGAAGAATTGGGATATATCCTACTTAGACGTTCAGGTGTATAGTACCATCTTAGCATAGTTTTCATTGCTGCTTCAAAATGAGAGCTACATTGTACTGATTTATTAATCCATTTAAAGGCTCTTGTCCACTGCTCAGGCGTAAAGGACCGTCCCAGCTCTCTTTCCCAATCCCTATATGGGTATGCTTTGTTAAATGAATCATGATCATGTATAAAGTTGTAAATGGCTTTCAAGCCGTTGCCTCTTCTTGAGAGTATGGGAAATATAGCGTTGTTGCAAAAGATCTCATGTTTATATTGGTAGCGGAGAAAGTGGCTAATTCTGAAATATGTATAGAATTCTGTAGCAGATAAGTTAAACCTTTGGGAAAGTGTTTCAAATGATATCATATGAGATCCTTCCAAGAGCTGAGACAGATCCTTCACCCCTCCCAGTTTCCAATGCTTAATATGTAGGTTAGGAATAGCTAAGGATAGTAGATCTATTGGAGAATTGGCCTCGGACAAGGGACTGCGAGACTGAGAGTACTCATGAAATTTCGACCAGCTATAGATTGAGGCCCGTGTCAGTGGAGTAACGCAAGGTGGAGTAGGTATCCCCCAACATGAAGCCAATATTAACAACTTCAGCGATACTGGATGTGCCCCACACGATTTAATATGTACCCAGTGTTTACTATCATCCTCTAACCACCATGAGGACAGCTGCGACACCTGCGAAGCTAAATAATAGTGATAAACATCGGGCACTCCCAATCCACCTGCTCTCCTACTTTTAGCTAATAATCTGTAAGAAATTCTGGGATGTCTATCAGCCCATATGAAATGAGAGATGATCTTTTGCATTGAGGTGAAAAAGGACATGGGAATCTGAATTGGGAGAGTTCGATAAAGGTATAACAATTTTGGAAGCAATAACATTTTAAAGGCCGCAATCCTTCCAATCCAATTGTGTTTAAAAAGCTGTTTATGTGTACTAGTCAAAACTATTCCTAAGTACTTGATGCCGTCTACTCGCCAATCAAAAGGAAATTTGGTCTTCAAAAAGTACAAAGATTGCTCTGAAATGTTGAGTGGGAGAACCTGCGATTTCTGAGTATTAAGTTTATAGTATGATATGTTCCCAAATAATTTAATAACCTCTATAACCTTAGCAAGAGACGTCTCCGGGTCTGATCACGTCAGAATTATGTCATCCGCATATAGTGAAACTGTATGTGTGCGATCTCCAATCCTAATGCCACAGATCTCGACATCTTCTCGTAATGCTTGAGCTAGAGGTTCTATTGATAAAACAAAGATCAGTGGCGATAATGGACACCCCTGTCTAGTCCCATTAGAGATGAGGAATTCCTCAGAAAGTGTGCAGTTTGTGAATATTTTAGCAGATGGAGCGGAATATAGGGCTAGAATTGCGTCTAAAATACTGCCCTCAAAACCCATATGCCTAAGAACCGAAAATGCATAAGACCAGCTAATCCGGTCAAACGCCTTCTCGGCATCCAATGACAACAGTACTGCCGTTACACCTCGGGATTCTAGGGTATGTAATATGTTCAGCACTCTCCTAGTATTATAAAACGCCTGTCGGCCCTTGACGAATCCCACTTGATCATCTTTTACCAAATCAGGCAAAATAGGAGCCAGGCGGTTCGCCAGCACTTATGCGTATATCTTTAAATCAGAATTGAGCAATGAGATAGGTCTAAAGTTTTGTGGTATGTCGGGGATTTTCCCTGGCTTGGGCAGCGTTACTATTAAGGCCGATTGATTTTCTTTCGGAAATGTTCCGGTAGCTATGGCTTTTTCAAAGACTGCGTGTAAGTGAGGTATTAAAATACCAGCAAACTGTTTGTAGTAGTCATTTGATAACCCATCTGGGCCTGGGGATTTACCCAAAGGTAAAGATGCTATTACTTTAGATATTTCTGACTGTGTAATGGGTAAATTCAGATTAGCTACGTCTTCCTGTGTGAGTTTCGGGAGCGACAAGGTCTTTAAGAACCTATTAATATCTTGTTCCGATACTGGATGAGAAAAGGGGTCGGAATGTAAATTGTACAGTGAGCTATAATACTCTTTAAATCTATTGGCTATGTCCTCTGGGTTACATAATTTTCCAGTATCCGTCCCGTTTCTCAGAAAGGGAATTCGAGACTTCGTATGTTGCACCTTAAGACGGGAGGCCAGGAGTCTAGTTGCTTTATCATTTTGGGAATAATATTTAGCTTTTACGGTCTTTAGGTGTTTCTGATATGTATGTAGAACACAGCTACGAAGTTGTTGTCCCAACTCGTTAAGTCGCTTTGTATGATTCATAGATTTCTGAGCTTTATTTAAGAGTTCCAACCGCTTGATCTCATCCAGTATAGATGTAATACAAACATTTCTATCTTTTTTATCTCGATGACCTAATTTGATAAATGTACCTCTAATGAAAGCTTTGTGCGCATTCCAAAGAGTATTAGGGTCCGAAACTGAGTTAACATTAGACTGAAAGTATTCATTTAAATCATCCTCAAACAGCCGTTTATACTTGGAATGTGACATAATATAAGTATTATTCCGCCATAAATATGAACGATTCATACCATGTCTCTCTTCCAGGGATAAAGTAATTGCTGCATGATCAGACCAGGTTATAGTTTCGATGGTGGAAGCTTGGGATATCAGTAGGCTCTCTCTATCGACAAGGAACATGTCGATTCTTGAGTATGTGCCATGAGCTGCCGAGAAAAAGGAGTAATCCCTCTCCGTGCTATGTTGTGTTCTCCAAACATCATACAACTCCCTCTGCCACAGTACTTTGTTTAGGGTCCGACCATTTCCTCTGGCAGAGGAGGTTGCATCCATATCAGGATCAGCAATCAGGTTAAAGTCTCTGCACATTATAAGTCTCCCCTGTGGCAATTTCGATACAATCCGCATTACCTTGTGGAAAAAGCGAATCTGTCCCTTGTTTGGCGAATATACCGACACTATAGTGTAGATAACATTGTTAATTGAACAGAGTAGTATAATAAATCGCCCTTTTGGGTCTATTTTTTCCACAATAGGTTTAAAAGCGAGATAATTTTTGAGCGCTATCATGACTCCCCTGAATTTAGTGGAATAGTGGGCTTGATAAATAAATGGGAAGTTGGGATGTTTCAATCGGAATGCGTCTTTCAACATTATATGCGTTTCTTGTGCACATATAACATCGCAAGATAGATTTCTAGCTTCCGACCATAAGAACGACCGCTTTTGTGGGCTATTCAGGCCTTTGACATTTAAAGACATAAATTTTAGTACCATTTTACTACATTATCCAATAAGCGGTGATATTCTTCCCTTTTCCCTTTTAGTATTAACCTCCCTATATCAGAATAGTGGACTAGCCACCATAATGCATCAATTTGACCCTTATATAAGTTCGACCCACACAGTATACCTTGAGTACAAAAACGTAAACAAAACATCTTACACATAACATAGGCAAATAACATGGCCATTTTTTCTCCGAAGAGTATCTGTGCAACAGGAGATAGCATGTCAGCTATCTACAAAAGTGAGGGCAAATAAACCGTAGTTCCTGTTTGCCAACTCTGGATGATCGGAGAGTCAGAACTCCCATGCAGTATGCCATAAACCTCAAAGTTTGTCCTTTGTTTATTTTTTTTATATTACTGAAGAAAAATGGGAAAAGGTTTTTTATTTTTAACTTTAAACTTTTTTCTTTTTCACTACTAATAACTTTAATTCTTCTACACATTTTATTAGTCCCCTTAGGGGACTTAAACCAGTGATCATTGGATCGCTGGTACAATATACTGCAATACTAATGTACTGCAGTATATTGTTATTTTTACAGGCTTCTGTAAAAGCACGATCGCTGTTCCTGTCCGTTAGTCCTGAGTGTCAGCTGTAATACACAGCCGACACCCGCTCCATACATCAACCCCCGCACCATGACGCGCTATTAAGTCATAATGCGCAAAGGGGTTAATGCATAGCGGATGGTGTGAATATTGCAATTTTCCACTGATATGCCATTTTAGTGCATAATATGTTGTGCCCAGTTTGTGCCACTGAAGAAAAATACCTCATAAAACGTTAAACGGGTTCTCCTGGGTATGGCAATGCCATCCATATATGTGGATGTAAATTGCTGTTTGGGCACGCTGCAGGGCTCAGAAGGGAAGGATGCCATTTGGCTTTTGGAGCGCAGATTTTGCTTGGTAGTTTTTCTGTTTGGGGTTTCGGTGGTATTTCAGTTTATAATGTGGGGGCAGTGGCGGATCCCCATATGGGCGTTTCGGGCGGTCGCCCAGGGCCCAAGGCTTGCAAGGGGCCCATAGCTTCTCACACCGCACACAAGTGAAACAAAACTCTCCAGGGCTGCTGCTGCCGGCCGCATTCTAGTGATCATCGGTCCCACGTGCTGATGAAGAGGCGGGGGGAATGTGCAGGGGGAGTCAATTACGGCCAGGGAACAGGGGCACAGCACATCAGCTGTAGAGAGCAGACTGTCAGAGATTGTGATGGGCAGGTGCTGGAGTCTCCCTGACAGTCTGCTCCTCTGTGTAGCTGTACACTGTCCCTCCTGTCTAAACCTCCAGCAGCTGCCTGTTAACGGCAAAACTGAAACTAGAGGGTGAAGGAACTGTGGTGACGTCACAGTCACATGATTAAGGTCCTGGAGGCTGCCAGAGACAAGCACCGCAGAGGAAGAGACTGGTAAGTAAGTAAGTGTGTGTGTGTGTGTGTGTGTTAGTTAATGTAAGTCTATATAGTGTGTGCTGTGTATATAGTGTCTATAATGTAAGTCTATGTAGTGTGTGTGTCATAATGTAAGACTATATAGTGTGTGCTGTGTATATAGTGTGTGCTGTGTATATAGTGTGTGCTGTGTATATAGTGTGTGCTGTGTATATAGTGTGTGCTGTGTTTATAGTGTCTATAATGTAAGTCTATATAGTGTGTGTGGTTTGAATATATGGTGTGTGGTGTTAGTGTGAATTGTATATAGGGTGTTTAATCTCAAATTTTTTGTGTGCAAAATAATTTCCCACCCATAGAGCCCTCGGCAGTAAGTCAGATGCTCAGAACCCCCCCCCCTGCAGTATAATCTCCCCCATGGAGCCCTCAGTAGTTATTATACTGCAGGGGGGGGGGGTCAGAGCGTTTGATTGACTGTTCAGGGTTCTATAGGGGAATAACTCCTTTCCCCCCGAGCCATAAGGGCGGATTTACACGAACGTGTAATTCGTCCGTGCAACGCGCGTGCTTTTCACGCGCCTCGCACGGACCTATGCAATTATATGGGGCAGTGCAGACCGTCAGTGATTTTTGCGCAGCGTGAGTCCGCTGTGTAAAACTGACGACATGTCCTATATTTCTGCGTTTTTTGCGCATCACGCACCCATGGAAGTCAATGGGTGCGTGAAAATCATGCATGCCACACGGAGGCACCTCCGTGGGACGTGCGTGATTTGCTCAACAGCAGTATAACTATGATTGCAAACAGAAAAGCACCAGGTGCTACAAACATACAAACAGAGTGTCATAATGATGGCGGGTGCGCGAAAGGCACGCAGCCGCGCATCATATGGTGATAACACACGGAGCTGTTAAGTGCCTTTTGCGCGCGCAAAACGCCGCATTTTTTGCGTATGCAAAACGCACACGCTCGTGTAAATCCGCCCTAAGTGTCACACTTAGACCCTCCCATAGGGCACTCAGCAGTCAGTCAGATGCACTGGGGAGGGGTGTCTGACTGCTTAAAGGGTAACTAACGAAACTTTTTTTTAAAAATTACATGTCATAGTGACATGTCAAATGTTCTAATCGGTGGGGGTCCGGGCACTGAGACCCCACCAATCGCTGAAACAAAGTGGCAGAAGCACTCAGGTGAGTGCTTTGCCACTTTGTTTCTGATCGTCTTTCCTCTGATAGCCGAGCATTCGGTGTACGGGCACAACAGAAAGTCTATGAGTCCGTACACCGCGCCGAGAAAAGACAGTCAGAAATTAAGTGGAACAGCGCTCACCCGGGCACTCCTGCTGCTTTGTTTTAGTGATCGGTGGTGGTCTCAATGCTGGGACCCCCATCGATCAAAACTTCTGACATATCACTCTCACTATGACACGCCAAATGTTTTTTAAAAGTTTAGTTACCTCTTGGGGACTGAATTTATTGGTTTGAGTTAATGTATGGGCCTGGGTTTTAATTTGCTTAGGGGTCTGGGGTATAAGACAATTTATGGTGTTTATTTCTGAATTTTTATGTTGCTATAGACGCTGAAAATGGCTACAGAATCAAGGGGAAAAGATTTCTCATCAGGAAACTCTGCAGTCATCAGGAGAAGTCGCCATAACGGTCTGTGTCAGATGGAGAAGAAAAGAGAACGACCCATCAGTGAAGACATCTCCTGTGAGTCATTGCATTTATCTGTCACCTCTCCTGACATGTCTGTTATCGGAAATCCTTGTATTCCACATAAAGTCTTTGTGTGCCCAGGACTAATAGACAAATGCGTGTTACCATTCCCCTTGTCAGGAGGATGTGTCCCTACACAGTGTGATACTGTCAGCGATGGTTGGAGACTGTCAGTATGTAGGGACACAGCCCTTTGACAAGGGGAATTGTAGCACTCATTTGTCAATGCTCACACAGAAAGGTGGTGTTTAATATAGACATGACGTGGCAGGGCGGTGGTGGAGAAGGGGGCCCAAGCTTGTGGAACAGCCCAGGGCCCATGGTTTACTTAATCCGCCACTGTGTGGGGGCATATGTAATCTGTGCGGAGAACATCAGGGCATAATAAGAGGGTATATTAATGCGGTAAATAAATAATAATTCATAGATGTGTTGCCGGTGTCGCACTGATAAATGGTGTCGGATGTTACCCACTTTTAGAAACACTGCACATTTTGCATCACCATATTCTGAGAGCCAGAACTTCTTTATTTTTTCACCATCGGAGCTGCGTGAGGGCTTATTTGTTGCGGGACAATCTGTACTTTTCATTGGTACCATTTTGGGGTACATGCGATTTTTTTGATCACTTTTTATTACATTTTTTTGCAAGCCGGGTGACCAAAAACAAGCAATTCTGACAATATTTTTTTGTTTATTTTTTGCTGCGTTCACCATGCACTATAAATGACATTTTACTTTATTCTGCGGGTCGATACGATTACGGCGATACCATATGTATATAGGTTTCTTTATGTTTTGCAGCGTTTGCGCAATAAAATCACTTTTTTATAAAAATAATTTATTTTCTGTGTCACCATATTCTGAGAGCCATAACTTTATTTTTTAGTCAAAAAAGCTGTGTAAGGGCTTGTTTTTTGCGGGACGGGTTGTAGTTTTTATCGGTACTATTTTCGGGTACATGCGACTTTTTGATCACTTTTTATTCTCTATTTTGGGAGGGGTGTTGACCAAAAAATAGCGATTCTGGTGTAGTTTTTTATTGATTTTTTTTGGGGTGTTCATCGTGCGGGAAAAAATAACACTACAGTTTTATAGTTGGGGTCATTACGAACGCAGTGAAACCAGATATGTGTGCTTTTTTTTTAACGTGTTCATTTTTTTCCTATAATGAATGACATATTATAGAAAAAAAATGCAGTTTGTTTGTATAACTTATAACTTTTATTTTTACACTTTTTTAAAACATTTTTTATAATTTTTTTTTACTTTTTTCACTTGTCCCACTAGGGGACACTTAGACTTGCAGCTCTGATCGCTGCTGGAATACATTACACTACCTATGTAGTGTAATGCATTCCAACTGTCATTGTGACGTGGCGGTTACACTGACAGGAAGCCTCGGAGGATCGGCCAGAGGCTGCTCCTCCGACGCTTCCGTACATGGCAACCCGGAGGTCATTGTCTGACCTCCGATTGCCACGAGAAAGCATCGGCAGCCCCCACAATCACTTAGTGGGGGCTGCCGATGTGCTTCAAACCCCTTAAATGTGGTGAACACAATCGTCGCCGCATTTATGGGGTTAATACCCGAAATTAGCGGCTATGGTCCGCTGACCGGCAAGGCTAGAGTGTCAGCTGTCGGGGACAGCTGACCTCCCGGTTCCCGGACACTGTCCGTTAGGACATTGTGCGCCGGGAACTACTCCGCAACTGTACATCCTGATGTGGGAAACAAACCCTCTGCAGGACGTACTATTGCGGAGCAGCGCGTGAAGAGGTACCGTTAACAGGTTATATATAACCCAGTGTGGTAATACAATCAGTGATTCAACCTGAGTTAACAAGTAGGAACAGGTGATACATTAGTGGTTACTGTGGTTACTACATAACAACCTAAGGGTATGTGCACACGATGAGAGGCTTTTACGGCTGAAATGACAGACTGTTTTCAGGAGAAAACAGCTGCCTCGTTTCAGCCGTAATTCCTCCTCCTCGCATTTTGCGAGGCTTCTCTGACAGCCGTAAATTTTGAGCTGTGCTTCATTGAGTTCAATGAAGTACGGCTCAAATTACGTCTGAAAGAAGTGTCCTGCACTTCTTTTGACGAGGCTGTATTTTTACGCGTCGTCATTTGACAGCTGTCAAACGACGACGCGTAAATGACAGGTCGTCTGCACAGTACGTCGGCAAACCCATTCAAATGAATGGGCAGATGTTTGCCGACGTATTGTAGCCCTATTTTCAGACGTAAAACGAGGCATAATACGCCTCGTTTACGTCTGAAAATAGGTCGTGTGAACCCAGCCTAAGTGAGCGTGAGGCATCTGCGCAGAGCTCTCTGTTATAACAGTGTGTAGAGCGGTACAGTGTATACCAGGGGTCTCAAACTCGGCCGGGTAAGTGGGCCGCATATAGAAAAAATGGGAAGTTGATGGGCCGCAATACTTTCAAATTTGATACAATACAAAATTATTATTAATCAATTAGTTATTTGAACTACAATAACACTATATTACTATAATAATAATACTACATTACTATAATAATACCGCTAGGTTTAAAATTTGAGATATTTCTTCATGTGCTTATTTCAACAATCCTAGTGCCACAGTGCCCTCGGTGGATGCTGCCGCAGTGCCATCGGTAGATGCTGCCACAGTGCCCTCTGTAGATGCTGCCACATTGCCCTCTGTAGATGCTGCCACAGTGCCCTCTGTAGATAATGCAACACACCCCTAGATAAGGCCACAGTGCCCTCCGCAGATTCTACCACAGTGATGTCAGGGTCTTGCCCAGAGCTGGAGTCCCGGAGCAGAGCCGCTTCTAGCACTCGAACTACAGTATATTTGTGACTGCAGCTCTGGATTTGTTTGGAGTATGGGACCTGATGTTACAGTACAGTTGTGACTGCAGCACTGGATGTGACTGGAGTATAGGACATGATGTTACAGTAGAGTTATGACTGCAGCTCTGGATGTGGCTGGAGTATAAGACATGATGTTACAGTAGAGTTGTGACTGCAGCTCTGGATGTGACTGGAGTATAGCACATTATATAATAGTAGAGTTGTGACTGGAGCTCTAGATTTGTTTGGAGTATAAGACAAGATGTTTGCATCTGCATCTACTGATCTTGCAGTAGAGTTGTGAGTGTAGCTGTGGATGTCTCTGGAGTATAGTACATGATGTTACAGTAGAGTTGTGAGGGCAGCTCTGGATGTGACTGAAGTATAACATGTTACAGTAGAGTGGTGACTGCAGCTCTGGATGTGACTGGAGTAAAGTACATGATATAATAGTAGAGTTGTGAGTGCAGCCTGGGATTCCAGCACTGCTCCTGACATCACTGTCCATATATGGACAGAGATGTCAGAGGCAACCCCAGAGCTGGAGTCCCGGGCAGAGCGCTAGTAGGCTCTTCCTGGGACTCCAGCTGTGCTCCTGACATCACTGGGACTCCTACTCTGGGGAAGCCCCTGCCATCATTGTCGATGTATGGACAGCGATGTCAGAGGCTTCCCCAGAGCAGAGCCTATACTAGCGCTCTGCCCGGGACTCCGCTCTGGGGAAGACCCTGACACACTGTCCATATATGGACAGCGATGTCAGGGAATTCCACAGAGTCCCGGAGCAGAGCCTATACTAGCGCTCTGCCCGGGACTCCGCTCTGGGAGAGACCCTGACACACTGTCCATATATGGGCAGCGATGTCAGGGAATTCCACAGAGTCCCGGAGCAGAGCCGATACTAGCACTCTGCCCGGGACTCCGCTCTGGGGAAGACCCTGACACACTGTCCATATATGGGCAGCGATGTCAGGGAATTCCACAGAGTCCCGGAGCAGAGCCTGTACTAGCGCTCTGCCCAGGACTCCGGCTCTGGGGAAGCCCCAGACATCGCTGTACATATGTGGACAGCGATGTCAGGGAATTCCAGAGTCTCGGAGCAGAGCCGATACTAGCGGCCCTGTGTCCCGCGGGCCGCAGATGACAGCCCCAGGGGTCGCATGCGGCCCGCGGGCCGTGTGCTTGAGACCCCTAGTGTATACAGTGTTTAGTAAGCATTGGTGAAGTGGCAGATTTACAATAAAACGTACAGTACAGGAAAGACGATACTCACCGTTGGATGACATTCAATGAAGAGAAACTTACTACATCAGCGTGCCCGGTTCACGTATGCGCATGCGCACACGTGATGCATAAGGGGAGGAGACGGGCGATGACGGTATGTACGTACTGTGCATGCGCACCGCTAATATGATGTTTTCAGTGCGGCAGGGTAAAGAACGGCAGATAACAGGACCAGGTAAGTAATCGGAATTAGTGCGTAACCAATTTTTTAAGACAATGCTACTATCTGCTGCAGTATTCCTGCATACTTAGGCAGATTTGCCATTCAGGAGTCTGGGAAAGCTGGGTGACATTCCCCTTTAAAACTATAGGGACACCCTAGGAAGGCCTATTAAAAACCAAGACCCAATTGCACAGAACACAACCCGTCGCAGGGTCCCCACGTGATGGGGTCCACTCCTAGGGGTACGAAGGAAAAAGGGGTAACTAATTTGTGTACACACAAGTGAGTATCCCAACTTCCACACTGGGTTATATATACCCTGTTAAGATTGTTGGTCATTGCTTGACAAAGATCCCATAGAGACGGATCGAAACGTTGCCTGCCTGGGGTGAATAAACACATCACTTTTTTTCACCAATTTCCTTGGAGTGCTGCCTATTCATTTTTCTTGGATTTCATTTTTTGGGGATTATATATATATATATATATATATATATATATATATATATATATATATATATAGCTATATATATATATAAAATATATATATAGCTATGTATGTATAATATATATATATATATATATATATATATATATATATATATATAATGTTTACATTTCTTAATCAAAACAGAATTGGTTGAAAACATCAATTATATGTTCCTTGGAGAAATGTACATTCGAAAAGATCTCTGATTTGTAGTGCACTGCGTTTCCTTTTTTTTACAGATATACTAAAGGAGATGCTTTGTAAGTACTAGTATTTATGTTACACTATTTTTAAACATTCATTTTGCTCATCAAGGACATGTATTTGTCATGCAGGAAGATTCGGAATTAAGAAAGTGCTAAGATAGAAGAAATGTGCAAAAGGGCATCCAACAGCTTGTTATATCAGAAGATTTATTTAGAGAGGTCTTCAAGGAAGCGCAGCTAATGTAAACATCAATTGTTGAATCTCTAAGGCCTTCTATCTGTATTCTGTATGCATTTGAAAAATGATGTCCAGTGTAACTTTTTCTTGCGACTCGCTGACACCAGTCACCTCCCTGCCAGCCTGGTGTGGCTGATCAAGCTGTTCCAACAACTGGAAGACATCAGAAGTTAAACACTCATTATTTTAATTTGATGCTAATCATGTGTTAATGAGACTAATCCTTGCAATGATTCAGGTAATTTGCTTAATGGCTGCCCAGAGTACAGATTACAGTAATCAGTCATGACTGATAAGATGTCTGTTGGTGAAAAGGTTGTCAGGTGGATGATGCAGGTAACAAGGACCATGGGAATGATTTCCTCATAGACTGTGCGAGCCTACAAGGTTAAAGCACCTCAGTATCTACACCCTATATTTACAGCAAAGTAAAGGAGTCCAGAGAATAATGTGAAAATAACCTTAACTACCTCATGAAAGGACCAGTTCACACTAAGGCCGTTGTCCTACATTTTCCCAGGAACTAGGGAAAACTTTTAAACTTTCTCAGCGAAATTTCCATGCTGGGTAAAAAAAAATCAATAAAAAAATTGAGGACTTGGAGTGAGAACGAGTCTTTGAAGGGGTTGTCCGACGACAAAAAAACATGTTTAATGGGGTCAAAATGTTAAATAAAGCGATTTACTAATATATTGTTATTTTCAAATCCGCACGGATTGCGTAAATGCAGCCGCGGACACGAGGTTCCGGAAGTTCGGAGGCTTCCAGGAAAGCTGTGATGCAATGTCACAGCCTCCCATGGCAGGGAACTTCCTCCACCTCCCTGTGACCAGTGATGTGAAGGTGCTGGCTGTCTGGCTCAGTTCATTAACTAAGCCAGGATCCCATTTTGAGGTTGATATGGTGTGGAGCTGATGGAGTGGGACCCCATTTTATGCTTTGCTATGGTGTGCCATGGTTACTTGTTCCACCACTACATGGGAAGTTCTATTGGATAGAAAACATGCAAGAAAAAGGGACAAACACAGAAGCAAGAAAGTTTATATCAGATGTGCATTTGTACTCTGGGATTAAGGATGCGAAAGACACAGTATCAAACTGAGATAAGGTTTAACATGTTAGTTATCGTCTTCTGGATCCCGAAAGACTTGGGGCTTGTAAAGAAAGAAACATATAGTCCATATAAAGTTGAAAATAAAAATCAAATTAAGGGCAGAGCAAAGTTTAGAGGGTCAGGGTACGTCTTAGATTGGGTGTACGGGTTAAAATAGCAAGCTGTGGTATGTAGGCAACAGTCAATAATAAAGTTCTTCCATTTTCTAGCCATAGTATCAAATATTTAAAGACTCACACTTGTCCTTGACATAATACAAGTATTTTTTTTTGTATTTTATTTTTTTCGAATATTTATTATTTTCTACTATTTATAAAGTAACAACATATTCTGCGGCACTTTCTAGAGAATGCTGTCACATCAGAAACACATCTTACATACTAGGGTATATTCACAGAAAGCCTATCTATCTATCTATCTATCTATCTATCTATCTATCTATCTATCTATCTATATGTCTTTAGAGTGGGGAGGAGACCAGATAACTCCGAAATACTACAACTGCCAACCACTGCATTTGGCAGTATAGTATTTTCTATGCTGCCTGCCAAGTCGCTAATGCCAGTGCTGTTTGGTTGTCATGCTGTTATAAAGCAATACTATAATTCTATATTTTTATTATATGGTTTAGGATGGAAGAGGTTAATGGTTATGTTCTAGGGCATTAAAGCATACCTATAACCTAATTTTATCTAATATAAATAAGTATATAATTCTTATATAGTTCAGAACTCTGTTTTTATGATACAGAGCACCAAATCCCCTGCTTCCATTTGCACAATCACCCAGTTAAATGATAGAGGGCTGTCTACCAGCAACTGCCACTAAAGGATGCTCTGTGTATAGGGATTTATACAGCTCCCATTGAACTTCTATTAAATTAGTATATAGTGAACTCCCAAGTGAAAGTTAAAATATTTATTGCTGTCTAATAGTTAGACAGTGTAAACTTAACCCCTTAGTGACCACCATTACGCCCTTTTCCCGGCGGTCACCAAGGGGCCTTAGACTAGGCGGTCGCCTTTTCACGGCAGTCACCAAGGGGCCTTAGGCTAGGCCGCCGCCTTTTCATGATGACAGCCAGGCTCCTGCTCCAACGGTAACGATCAAAGTTTACTTTGATCGCGGCCGTTTTACCCCTTAAATGCTGCGGTCAGTAGCGACCACAACATTTAAGTTGTTTACAGAGGGAGGGAGCTCCCTCTCTCACCGTTCAGCGACCCGCAAATGCGATGGCGGACCTTTGATGGGGTGCCATGGCAGCCAGGGGCCTAATAAAGGCAGAGGCATGGCATAATAGATTGCCTGTCAGTTTTATACTGACCGGTAATAAGGCTTTGGTATACTAAATATACCAAAGCATTATAGTAGTGATCAAAAGATCGCAAAGTGAAATACCCTAATGGGACTAAGAAAATAAGTAATTAAGGTTAATAAAGATTACAGTAACAAAAACCTAAAAAAAAAACATTTTTTTCCATAAAAAGTGGTTTAAGGGCCGGTTCACATCAGCGTTGGCTTTCCGTTCAGGTGTTCCGTCGGACATTTCCATTGTGGAACCCCTCAACGGAAAGTCAAACGGAAACCTTAGATTCCGTTTGCATCACCATTGATATCAATGGTAACGGAAACAGAGCTAATGGTTCCGGCAGGTTTTCATTTTTTTCGACGGAATCAAAAGTGCAGTCGACTGGCGTACATGAAAGGGGGCATGGTCTTGCAGAAATGGAGAGTGGCTTTAATGCACCGCCCTGTGCCTAAACTTTGATACAAAAAACTGCCTTAAACTAAGTGGTATAAAAAGAGAGAAGATAAACTTGTCTAACATGTCTAGTAAAATAATAGCACCGATGCAAAACACTGCTCCTAAATAAGGATATGTTTACATGACTAGGGAGGGTCTTAAGCCTCACACTTAAATAAAATATAGCACCTATAGGGACAGTATGTGCTCAACCCATATAAGGTAAAAAATACATATTGGTATGCATTAAAAACATACAAAAAATGTTAACAAAAAGTCACAGTACACATTTGTACAGTAAAATGATAGAGTGCAGTCTACCAGCAGCTGCCACTAAAGGATGCTCTGTGCATAGGGATTTATACGTTCTGTCTGTTCCAGCGACGGACTGAGTAGCTCCACAGCTGCTAGATGGGACCCTTGCATAAGCCAGCGTGATACTGTGCAGGGATTCTGTCCCAGCGCTTATTGGCTGCAGGCTATAGTATTTAAATGAATCTGCATCCTAAGGACGCAGATACAATTGAATGTGGCAATCGCTAGCACCGTTTCCCACCCCGATACGAGCGACGCCACCGGGCATGAGAGGGTTTGTGCCACCCGGCCCATAAATGTTATGTACCGGGCAGCATGTGCCCCCTCATGCTGCGGGCCCCGTAGCAGCCGCTATGGCTGCTAAAGTCGTCAGGATGGGGGCCCTGGGCAATTGCCCAGTTTGCCCCCCTAACACCAGCCCTGTAAGGAGGCTATGAAGAAACAACTTCCACCAATCAGAGAAGAGACCAGACTAAATGGTAAACACAGTTTAATGCTAAAATATTTATTTCTATGCTTCATTAATGATTGTTTTGATCTAAGAGATTTCTGCCTGGTAAATGTTATTTCCCACAAGTTCCATGTTGGCATGAAAGGTAGGTTTATTTGATTCCCTTAATTGAAAGCCGTATTCTAGGTTTTATCCTGATTAACAGATGCTTTTGCTCTTGATTCTCTGGCACCAATATGCACATTTTCTATTTACTTAATGGTATTATTCATATTCTTGGATTTAGTGAAGTGCAGAATATGTTCAATCTCTGTGATAACATCACTGATTCATTTAAAGCATAAGGCTTCACAAGGTTGACATTGTCCTCAAATCCAAAATGAATGATTTAGATGAAGCAGATGTTTTTTTTCCAGTTGGTATGGTTCAGCTTGCAACTGATTACATAAAGATACCTTTCACTTTAATTAAAGATACCAAATATCTGACCTTCATTACGCTCTAAATCAATGAACATTGTAAATCATTTATGTAATCCTAAAATTCTATCTTTAGCAACACAAAGAATAATAATATCCTTCTCATAAGCAGGATTACTTCACCATGATATATACTGCTAAGTGGTGCTCAGTTATTTGCTTGTAGAATGAATAACCAAATACCAGGACACTAATGCTGCTTGTGATTGGCTCAAATTTTTATGTTAAACCCCTCAAGTATCTCTGGGCCAGATTTCCAGGGGGTCCAGACTCATTTACAAATAAAAAAAAGGTTGTGAATTTGTTTGCAAGACCACAACATATTCTGGGCTTCAATTTATTCTCAATTAAAAAGAAGATTAAGTAGAATGTGCAGCGCTGATGGGAGGGGAGGGGGCATGCCGGGGCTGACACTTAAATACTGACAGCCCTGGGCCTAAAAGGGCCATGAGGGCTGACAAGTATTAGTGCCTGTTAGATTACTCCTTATTATTGCCCTAACAGATGCCTGTGCATTTTACACGCACAGGCGTTAATGGGCTGTCATATAGATATATGACAGTACATTATGGTTTAAAAAAATTATTAATATAAAAGTCCACTAATGAGACTAACAAAACTGTTAAAAAATATTTAATAAAAGAAAAAAATACAATAAATGTGATTTAATAAATAAATGTTATAGGTAACCCCATAATTCAAAGTTATGCCATCTGTTACCATGAATGGTAAACGCCATAAACAAAATGGCAGAATTGCTTTTTATAATGCATTCTACTATTGTTAAACAAATACTATGAATTAAAGGCTATTCGGTATGTATCTGAAAATAATTCATAAAAATCTAAAAGGTAAAAACAAATTAAAAGTAATAATAATTCTTTGGACTTTGGCCCCATGCACACGAACGTAAAAACGCCCGTAATCACGGGCCGTGATTACAGCCCGTAATTACAGGCCCATAGACTTCTATTAGCCACGGGTACCTCCCCGTATGCTTACGGGAAGGTGCCCGGGCCGTTGAAAAATATAGAACATGTCCTATTTTAGGCCGTAATTACGGCACGGGCAGGGCCATAGAAGTCTATGGAGCTCCCGTAATTACGGGTGACTACGTGTGTGCACCCGTAATTACGGGAGCATTGCTAGGCGACGTCAGTGGATAGTCACTGTCCAGGGTGCTGAAAGAGTTAACTGATCGGCAGTAACTCTTTCAGAACCCTGGACAGTGACTTCCGATCACAATATAAATCAACGTGTAAAAAAAAATAGAAGTTCCTACTTACCCAGAACTCCCTGCTTCTTCCTCCAGTCCGGCCTCCCGGGATGACGTTTCAGCCCATGTGACCGCTGCAGCCAATCACAGGTCAATCACAGGCTGCATTTCTTATTGGGCCCCCCCCGCAAACTTCTCATGGCCGACGTCCCGCAGCTTTCAGCTGCATCGCTGGGTCTCCTAAGTGACCTAACAATGCAGCAGTAGCAGCCAGGGGCGTCACTAAGGACTTAAAATGTCAGGGGAAATAGCCCGAATACATATGTGTCCGCCCAAAAAAATGTGTGTGTGTGTGCATAGGAGACAGCATAGCATATCTATAGCACTACGACCCTATCAACTATGGATAGGATTAGATACAGTGGCTGAGCAGACAGTATCACACATGATAGGATTAGATAAGTGGCTGAGCAGACAGTATCACACATGATAGGATTAGATGCAGTGGCCCAGCAGACAGTGTCACACATGATAGGATTAGATACAGTGGCTCAGCAGACAGTATCACACATGATAGGATTAGATACAGTGGCTCAGCAGACAGTATCACACATGATAGGATTAGATACAGTGGCCCAGCAGACAGTATCACACATGATTGGATTAGATATAGGGCCCAGCAGACAGTATCACACATGATCGGATTAGATACAGGACTCAGCTCGCTGACATTGCGGCTCCAGCGCTGGACCCATGAAAGGTAAGAATAATAATTTTGCTTCTTTATGTGTTAATGATTATTTTTGTGTGTTTGTGCTTTTTTACAGGTTCGGTTGTTGGAGTTCGGATACGAGGACTTCAATGACAGCGTTTTTTTATTCTCAATAAAATGGTTAATGGGGGTTGTGTTTTTTTCAATAATTTCAATAAAATATTTTTTCTATGTGCTTGTATATTTTTTACCTTTATTATCACCGCCTTAGTAATGGCCGCTGGCTGATTGACAACCTCCATTACTAAGGTGGGGCTTAATGTTAGCCGGTGCAAAGGCCAACACTAACCCCCATTATTACCTCGGTACCCACTGCCACCAGGGGTACTGGGAAGAGCCGGGTACAAACCAGTACCCGTCCATCTGTAGTGACGGGCAGGCACCGGGGTGGCCGCAGGCTGGTAGTATTAGGCTGGGGAAGGCCAAAAACAGTGGCCCCTACCACCCTGGTAATGCTGCCTGCTGCTGATGATGTGTTGTATATGGCTGGTTATGAAAATTGGGGGGGGGACCCCACATCGTTCTTTCCATTTATTTTTTATTTTATTTTTTTTAAATGACGTGGGGTCCCCCCCGTTTTTCATAACCAGCCAGATACAATAAAGCAGCAGCCTAGCATTACCAGGGTGGGAAGGGCCACTGTTCTTGACCTTTCCCCTCCTGATAATACCAGCCTGCGGGCGCCCCGTTGCCCGACCATCACCACGGATAGTCAAGTACTGGATGGTACCTCGGCTCTTCCCAGCACCCCTGGTGGCGGTGGGTACCGGGGTAATAATGGGGGTTAGTGTTAGCCTATGCACCGGCTAACACTAAGCCCCGCCTTAGCAATGGACGCTGTCACTCAGCCGGCGGCCATTACTAAGGCGGCAGTAATAAAGTTTAAAAAAAAACACAAAGACATAGAAAAAATATTTTATTGAAATAAAAAAAAAACGACACAACTCTCATTAACCATTTTATTGATAATAAAAAAAGCCGTCATCGAAGTAGTCCTGGAATCCGACGTAGTCCAACGACCGAACCTGTAAGAAAACACACAAAAAAAAACGATTAGTAACACATGTGTTAGGCTTAAAAAAAGGGTCCATGTGTGATACTGTCTGTGGGACCCTGTATCTAAGCCTACCACAAGGTAGGCTTAGATACAGAGTCCAGCAGACAGTAATCTTATACAGTATAAGATTACTGTGTGCTAGGGCCCTGTATCTAAGCCTACAGTGTGGTAGGCTTATATACAGGGCCCATCAGACAGGATCACACATGGGCCCTGTATCTAAGCCTACTATGTGATTGACTTAGATACAGGGCCCAGCATACAGGATCACACAATCTGTGATCCTGTCTCATGGGCCCTCTAAGCCTGCTACATCGTAGGCTTAAAGGGGTTGTGCAGCCCCTAAACATTGATGGCCTATCCTCAGGATAGGCCATCAATAGCTTATGTGTCCGGGGTCCGTCTCCCGGGACCCGCCAATCAGCTGTTTTGAAGGGGCCGCAGCACTCGTACGAGAGCTGCTTCCCATTCATTTCACTACTCGCTCACACTGAATCGCCGACATTGATTCACAGTGTGACCGGAATGAAGGGGAAGCAGCTCTCGTACGAGTGCTGCGGCCCCTTCAAAACAGCTGATTGGTGGGTCCCGGGAGTCGGACCCCGCCAGTTAGGGATACTAATCTTACCTTCCTCTTCAGCCGCGGCGGAAGTTCTGTCCTCTCGATGTTGTGCGCGGCGCATAGCGCTGTGACGTCATGCGCTGCACACAGCGCTTGACATCAGGACCTCCGCTGCGATCCGGAACCAGGAAGGTAAGTACAGTCTGTTACTATAGTAACAGGGGCCCGTGGCCCGAGTTACTATAGTAACTTTTTATTGATGTGGTGCGGGGGGCTGTGGGCCCCCCTGGCTTCGGGGCCCGGTCGCAATTGCGACCGCTGTGACCCCTATAGCTACGCCAGTGCCTGCCATTCAGCACCTTTGAATTACGCAGGCAGCACAATAATGTCATTGCACTGCCTACGTCGTTCATCTGCAGCAGACCTCGTCATAAGAGACCAGGTCTGCGTTGCTAGAGGATGGCGCTGGAATGGGATCAAGTGAGTATGTAAGGTTTTTTTTTTTTCTAGTGAACAGTATAACTGGAATTATCTACAGAAAGTACTATGGGGGCATTATGTATGGTGGGCACTATCTACAGGGATCTCTATAGGGGTTACTATCTACAAGGGGCTGTATGTGGGGCACTTTCTACAAGGGGCTTTATGTGGGTCACTTTCTACAGGGAGCACTATGAAGGGCTCTGTCTACAGGGGACTCTATGGGGGGCACTATCCACAGGGGATCTATGGGGGCACTATCTACAGGTGGCTCCGTTGGGATCTATCTACAGTAGGCTCTATGTGGGTCACTATCTACAGGGGGCACTATCTATAGGGTACAGTGTGTGTGTGTGTGTGTGTGTGTGTGTGTGTGTGTGTGTGTGTGTGTGTGTTGCTTAACAGTGTGTGACACAGTGTATGGTGCTATTTTAATTTAGAGGCATAGTGTGTGGCACCATGAGAATTTTATCTTTGCTTATACATGCGAAAATGTTTGAAAAGTGAGAAGCTGAAGACATCTGAGCAGCAAACTGCAGAAATGGGTTGTGGCCGGGAGAAGTCATCACATGTTCTAAACTTGGTTCTGGTGCTGTGTATATATATGAGATTGGTGCTGTATATATGTGCTGAGATTTGTTCTGGTGCTGTATATATGTATTGGGCTTTGTTCTGGTTCTCTATTTATGTACTAAGCTTGGTTATGGTATTATATATATGTACTGAGCTTTGTTCTGGTGCTGTATTTATGTATTGAGCTTTGTTCTGGTAATTCATATATGTATTGAGCTTTGTTCTGGAGCTGTATTTATGTACTGAGCTTTGTTCTGGTGCTGTATATATGTACTGAGCTTGGTTCTGGTACCATATTTATTACTGTGCTTCTTCCAATGCACATAGTGAATATATATGCCTATAATGCTGACTGTGCACAAATAGGTCTATAACGGATTATAACATTGTTCTGGTACTGTATACATGTACTGAGCTTTGTTCTGGAGCTGTATTTATATATGAGCTTATTTCTGGTGCTGTATATATTTACTGAGCTTCGTTCTGGTGCTGTATTCATGTACTGAGCTTGGTTCTAATACTGTATGTATGCACTGAGCTTGGTTCTGGTGATGTATTTATGTAGTGATCTTTGTTCTGGTACTGTATATATGTATTGGGCTTTGTTCTGGTTCTGTATTTATGTACTAAGCTTGGTTATGGTATTATATATATGTGCTGAGCTTAGTTCTGGTGCTGTATTTATGTACTGAGCTTGGTTATGGTGCTGTATTTATGTTCTGGGCTTGGTTCTGCTACTGTGTCTAGGTATTGAGCTTTGTAGCAAGGTTCGGATAGCACTAGGTTAAGGCGTGGGTGCATAAGTAGGGTCCCAACCCGATCCAATAGAGAAAAAGCACTATGCACACCAAAGTGGAAATTCTTTTGCAGATAAATAATTTATTATATTTATAGCCAATGACAGTGTAGTGCGACGTTTCGGTCAATACCATGACCTTCCTCAGGCACTTAGTCAATGTATGATCCTGTATGGATGGCGCATTTGTATGGTGGCTGACCGCTGTTGTTTGGCGCCATCAAACAACAGCGGTCAGCCACCATATGAATGCGCCATCCATACAGGATCATACATTGTCTAAGTGCCTGAGGAAGGTCATGGTATTGACCGAAACGTTGCACTACACTGTCATTGGCTATAAATATAATAAATTATTTATCTGCAATAGAATTTCCACTTTGGTGTGCATAGTGCTTTTTCTCTATTTATTGAGCTTTGTTCCTGTGCTGTATTTATCTACTGAGCTTTGTTCTGGTGTTGCATTTATGTAGTTAGTTTTGTTCTGATACTGTGTATATGTATCGAGCTTAGTTCTGGTGCTGTGTATATGTACTGAGCTTGGTTCTGGTACCATATTTATTACCGTGCTACTTCCAATGCACATAGTGAATATGCATGCCTATGATGCTGAATGTGCACAAATAGGTCTATAATGGATGAGTGTGATATAGAATATATATTATGAGTGTAATGTAGTGAGTGCAGATAGATAGGTATGTAATTTATCTGCATGTATACACTGCAAGATAAAAGCAGCATGTGATCAGGATTTTTCTAAATGCTTTATCCTTGTATTAACCCATTAGTGACCGCCAATACACCTTTTCACGGCGGTCACTAACAGGCTTTATTCTGATGCATATGCCTTTTTACGGCGCTTCATCAGAATAAATCTGCTCCACCGGGAGCAGTAAAAGCTCCCTGCTCTCGGCTACCGGCATTGTGATAGGTATGTGGTTCTGAACTTCTAGATGTAAAGGAGAATGTTTCCTTTCCCTGACAGCAAACATATTCAAAATGGTGAGAAATTGAAATACTAAGTAGATTAGAAGATTGCAGAAATATTAATTTTACAATGACTAAGCATTAGTTAAATACAAACTATTTCAAAGAGTTGTCCCACGATAGCTTCTTTTTTACTTCTATAACCCATCAACTAGACATAAGTTAAGTGGGGGTTTAGACTTCTGCTTCCCCCACCGTTGCCAAGAACAAGGAGACTCCCATCTCGATTCTAGGCTGGAAAGCATTAAAAGTATGTGCCATTCCGCTTTATAGAGATAAATGAGAACATCAGAAACAAGGGAATTAAAATGTTTATATGTTCCAACGCTCCTATTCATCTTTATTGAGAGGGATAGCACATACTTGCCTGCTCTCTTGCTGTGAACAGGGATTTTTGGGCCCCTCTGTCTTGGCAATGGTGGGGCCCCAGAAGTTGGACCCCCAATTAACTTGAGTGATTATGCTATAGCTGCAGTGTGTTTATATTAGTACAATTATACTAGTAATAAACCTAAAAACAACCTCAAAACAGAAGAAACAGTCCCCACTATATGCAGAACAACCAAAAAACAAAGGGGACATAGCACCCAATATATATACCTATGAATACCTATGAATACACGTATACCTATAACTGACACGTATCTTCATAAAATATATAAATCTTTATTGGTACATAATGATAATGAATAACAATACGTGATAACAGAAATATTGACAATGGTAAAATAAGTCAGATTCCAAGAACAGCATCAGAGTGGTATAGATGTAATAATACCTGAGGGTATACCAAAAAACCTATCCAGAGAAAATGATGCCAAATACACATAGACACCATGTAATATAAAGGACATGTGCAGCTGTAAAAATCAGCATGAATACACAGCCCAATCAAAAATTTTAACTATAGGTAAATATAAATATGTATATACAGCCCTATATGGAAAGCTATCAAATAGGGAAAAGGCATATCACCAAGGAGAATAAAGCATACCTATAGACATGGTGAAAGGAGATGGACATCAGCCCGGATATGGCACAGAAACGAAAGCACCTCGACGCGCGTTTCTCCTGGGACCAGTTTCTGTGCCATATCCAGGCTGATGTCGATCTCCTTTCACCGTGTCTATAGGTATGCTTTATTCTCCTTTGCGGGCCGTGCTCCCATTATAAAGTATGGGAGCATGGTCTATAAAATAAAAAAATAGAACATGTCCAATTTTTTACGGATGCTTTCTAAGGCCCGGACACCTTCCTGTAAATATACGGGAAGGTGTTCATTGGCCATAGAAATAAATGGATCAGTATTTTGATATATCATATCAATATCAATTACCATGATGTGTGGTAAAGGGGAGTCATCAACTTCGTAATTTTGCTTGGTCGGAAATGTTTGCATATGAAAATTTTCCATTTCCGGAAGAATTTGTAGGCTTATGTTTCTGTAGTACACTAAATTTCTAGCCTCCCCATGTGCCTACATTTTTTAATTTGTGATATGACCTCAGCAATTGTTGGAACCTGCGGTTTAAGCCAGTGAGCCAATATGCTCCATTTAGCTACCAACAAAAAGGCATGTAAGGCTTGCGGAGAGCGTGAAGATACTGGTAGCACATGGAATAAAAGGGGTAGGGAGCCATGGGAAGGGACATCCCCCAAGTATTTAATATTTCTTCCCAGTACAGAACTAGTTTGGAACATCTCCATAACCCATAAATGAGGTTAGTTTTGGTAGTGTTGCACCTTGGGTATGCCACCAGCCTATCTGGCGCATTTGCGTGTGGGGGTATGTTGAAGCCATAGATAGCTTTATGTAAGAATTTAAAGTGGGTTTCCCTCCATCGCTCACATATGACCGCCTTTCTAACTCTTGACCACCCATCTAATAGCTTTTGCATCAAATCAATGTCTGTAAATTCTTTGTTCCAGGCCTTGAACATAGTAGAAGTTGTAGATTTGGCCTGTTTTTCTCTCAAGTTGCTATAGAGAAGTGGTAAGGAGGATTTAGTTAATGGAATAGTAATTAAGGGGTCTAGGGAGTTTTCAACACATTCTGGTGATATGTCATGAGTTGTGATTTTAGGAATGGCCTTAGTTGACAGTAAGCCAAATAATGATATGATGGGATATGCCTTATAGGCATAATTTCTTGAAAAGTCCTATAATGCCTTCCTGTGGGATGAAAAAGTTGACTCAGTTGGGAGATGCCCAAAGTGTGCCACTCGCAGAAGTGAGGGTTGCCCCTCCCCTGGGAAATGTCTGGGTGTCCCCAAAGATTCATATGTTTAGATATATGTTGTGGGAGTTTGAAAGAGGACCTAATCGTTTTCTAAGCCATGATGATGTCACAAAATAGTACCCTGTGTCTAACACTCAATGGGAGAGTCCCAAAGGCAGTATGTAGTAAGGAAGACAAATGCCAGGGAGCCACTACTCCAGCCTCTAGGGAATAGTTGGAGTAAAAATTAGAACTTTGCAATCAGTCGATCCCATGGCGGGCGTGGCATGATAAATTATAGCTATGGAGATCAGGAAGGTTAATTTCCCCCATATCTTTAGGTACCTTTAATTTCTTGAGCGCTATTCTCAGATGTTTCTGGGACCAAATATAGGAGTTAAATGCTGAATTTAATTTTAAAATGTCTGTATGCTTTAAGAGAAGGGGAATGGTTTGCATTGGATACAATAGTTTGGGGAAGCTAACCATCTTAAGTAAGTGACACTTTCCCATAAAGGGGAGGGGCAAGTGTTGCCAACATTTTAATTTGTTAATGCTTTTAGATATCAAGGGAGGGTACTTTAGTGTATATAGCGAGTCTGACAAATATGTATCAGTAGGTATTTGAGCGAGATTTTAACCTGATGCCTCTTTAACACTACCATTCTTCTTATTCCCCCATTTCTGTGCCTGCTGCTACCTTCAGGTGCCAACATAATAGTACCTGCTGATTAGTAAAGTGCCTTCAAATACTGCACTTCAGAGATAATGATGTCATAACAATAGTTACCACAAAAAATAATACTGCCAAATGGATAGTATCCCAGACAGTATTAGTCCCACACACAGTAATGTGCTCATTTTTTTTACCCCACACCGTAATAGTACCCCCCTAGTGGCATCAACACAGTATATAGTGAATAGTGTTTCTTTAGTGCCCCTTCACAGTAATACTGCTCCCTTAAACGGATTGTCCAGTCCCAAAAAATGTATGGCCTGTCGACTTAACACAGAATTTCAAAATGGAAGTATGTGAGATTCTACAAAAACATTGGTCAGTTTTGCTCACAGACAGAGATTTGGCAAGATGTTTGCCCACCTTTCCTTAGATCACGCCGATCTGGGAATCTCAGTGACATGCTGACCTCTGGCCACTATTTCCCCATAGGAAGCTAAAAATGCTTTTGGCAGTCGTGGTCCCCCATGGGGATCGCTCAACTTTGGTAATTGTACAGCATGTCGTTATATCATTCACACTTCTGTATTCTGGAATTTGGCGAGGGACAAGGGATATGAAATAGTTAGTATTTAGGGGGTCTGGGGTCTGTATCAGTTTAAGGGGTCTGGGTCTGTATATTTAGGGGGTCTAGTCTGGGGTCTGTATTAGTTTAAGGGGTCTGTATTTATGGGGTCTGTATTACTTTAAGAGGTCTGTATATAGGGGGTCTGTGTTTAGGGGTTTGGTCTGGGGTCTGTATTAGTTTAAAACTAATTAATACAAAACTGCATTGTGTATGTCCTGCAAAAGGACCTTAGACATAAATTCACATAACCTTATCTCTGCAGTTCTTACTACAGTTAAGAGACCTGCTGGTCACATGACCACATGTCCTAGAACAGCAGCAAGACTTTGAATTTGCTTAAGGGGTCTGTATTTAGGGGGTTTGTTTTGGTGTCTGTATTTAGGGGGTCTGGTCTGGGGTCTGTATTTAGTGGGTCTGGTTTGCGGTCTGTATTTAGGTGGTCTGGGGTCTGTATTAGTTTAAGGGGTCTGGGGTTTGTATTTAGGCGGTCTGTATTAGTTTAAAGGGTCTGTGGTCTGTATTTAGGGGGTCTAGTCTGGGGTCTGTATTAGTTTAAGGGGTCTGTATTTATAGGGTCTGTATTAGTTTAAGGGGTCTGGGGTCCATATTTAGGGGGTCTGGGGTCTGTATTTAGGGGTTTGGTCTGGGGTCTGTATTAGTTTATTGGGTCTGTATTTAGGGAGCCTGATCTGGGATATGTATTAGTTTAGGGGTCTTTATTTAGGGTCTGTATTTAGGGGTCTGGTCTGGGGTCTGTATTAGTTTAGGGGGTCTGGTCTGGGGTCGGGTCTGTATAACTTTAGGGAGTTGGGTCTGTGGTCATTATTCGTGTAGGGGGTCAGGTCTGGGGTCTGTATTTAGGGGTCTGGTCTGAGGTCTGTGTTTATTTAGGGTGCTTGTTCTCGGGTTTGTATTTGTTTAGGGGGTCTGGTCTGCGGACTGCAATAGTTTAGGAGGTCTGGGGTCTTATGTATTCTATGATCTAGTCTAGGGTTCAAATTTATTAGTCTGAGTAAAAGGGGTTGTCCGGGCACATGGATAGGTCATCAGTGCAGTGCCGCACCTGCCATGAGGCGAGGTGAGCCGACAGCCTCAGGCGGCATCACCTACACGAAAACGGGGGGCGGCATTTTCAGCCATGGACGGACTGGACCGGGGGGAGGGGCCATGCAGACACACATAGCAGACGTGCCGCATGATGGGCACGTCTGTAACACTCCTCCTCCTCTCTGACACTGTACGCAGCACATGCCGCCAGAGAGGAGCAAGTCTGCAGGAGGAGCGGTCGAGCGATGAGAAGTGACGAGACGCACGAGGTACGTTCCTGCCTTGCTGGGACCAGGACCCGTGAGTACACTGCAAGGGGGTTCTGGGCATTTTACCGACAGAAAAGGGCTCTATGGGGCTGGAATAATCCACCCCATGGAGCCCTCACATCACTGTAATGGAAGGATTAGTGGGGTGGGGGGGGGGTCTGGTCTGAGCGTCTGACTTACTGCAAAGGGCTCTATAGGGGGGGATTAGAGCAGTCAGTCAGATGCTCAGACCCCCCTAACCTTGCAGTATAGTAACTAGTCAGGGCTCTATGGGGGGGATAAATATATATAATGTATATAGCGCTGAATCCTGTATCCGTCAGGTCAGCGGTACTGACTGATTCAGTGTCAGCGGGTCCTGCAGGATCGAGCTGTTACCGATCACATCTAAGTTCATATGTTATTGATAATAGGCGACCTAATGGATTCAGGTCTCAGCGCTATATACAGCTGCTCTCTATACAGGATACAAAGCAGCTGTATCTCAAAAAGTAACAATAATTTTCAATAAAAAGTAATTAAAACTTGCACCAATCGCATTGATAGATATATTTTTATATATATATATATATATATATATATATATATATATATATATATATATATATATATATATATATATAAAATACGTTTTTAAAGGTGTACATAGCCTTTAAACTGTAACTAAACTTTTATCATGTCATACTGACATGTCCGAAGTTTTCATCGGTGGGGGACCGAGCACTGAGGCCCCCACTGATCGCTAAAACGAAGCAGCAGAAGTGCTCGGGTGAGCTATGTGCCGCTTCATTTATGACCGACTTCCAGCCGAGTGAGCGGTGTACGGACTCATAGACTTTCTGTTGAGCCTGTACACTGCTCCAAGGAAAGCCAAACAGAATTGAAGCGGTACACCGCTCACCCGAGCACTTCTGCTGCATTGTTTTCGCAACTAGTGGGGGGTCTCAGTGTTCAGACCCCACTGATCAAAACTTCTGACATGTCAAAAGTTTTTTAAAAAGTTGTTACACTTTAAAGAGAACCTTTCACCTGCTCACAGATTTGCATTTGAGTGCAGCATGTAATGGTCAGGGCTGCACAAACTCTGGGGCACTTTACATTTTTTCTCCTACCCTCTTTCCTTACTTAGATATCGGTGCCGTAATATTTGGCGCCCGATATTTAAATAACCCCATGAACTGCCAATGGGGCGGTAATTGGCAAGGGGACACTGTCCAATGCGCTACGGACAATGTCAACAGCAAGAGCTGGAGAGAGGAGAGCGTGTGCGCGTGCACATGCTCTCACTCTTCAGCTCTCGGCAGGCAAGTACAAGACTATGTGATCTCTCGCGAGAGATCAGTCTTGTTGTCCTTGTCTGCCGAGAGCTAAAGAGTGAGAGCGTGCGTGCGTGCACAGCTCCGATGCCATGAAACAGAAGAAGAAGAAGAATTCACACTCTTCTTCTCCTGTTCTATTCTTTAGTGGTGGCGGAGCTGCGCTGTCCATAGCTGATTGGACAGTGTCACAGCGATGTTACACGCGCCCTTGCCAATTACCTCCCCATTGACAGTTCATGGGGTTATTTAAATATCGGGTGCCAAATATTACAGCACCGATATCTAAATAACGAAGGAGGCTAGGAAAAAAATGTAAAGTGCCCCAGAGTTTGTGCAGCCCTCCCCATTACATGTTGCACTCAGCTGCACGTGTATGGGGAGGTGAAAGGTTCTCTTTAAAAGAAAGGTGTTATAATTTATTTATTTATTTTATGTTTTATTTTATGTGCCTAATTTTTCTAATTATTTTAATATGTTCCCTAAAGTTTGTACTTTTGTGGGGGCAGCCATCTTTATTTTTATTTTTCATACTGCTAATTTTTGTTTTGCAGGTTCCGCTGGACTATTTGGACTATGTCGTAGATTCGTTGGACTACTTCGCTGATGTAACCTTTTTTTCTTTTTTTTTTTTATAAAATGGTTAAAGTGGATTGTGTGGAAGAGTTGTCATTTCAATAAAATACATTTCTTTATGTCTCTGTTTTTTAATACTTAATTACCGCCTTAATAATGGCTGCTGTCTGAGAGCGTCCATTACTAAGAAGGGGCTTAGTGTTAGCCAGTAATAAGGCTATCACTAACCCCTATTATTACCCCGGTACCCACCGCCACCAGGAGTACCGGGAAGAGCCGGGTACGATCCACCACCCGACCATCTGAAGTGAAGGGTGCTGGGGTGGCCGCAGGCTGGTACTATCAGGCTAGGAAGAGACAAAAACTATGGCCCTTCCCACCCTGGTGATGCTAGGCTGCTGCTGCTTTATTGTATCTGGCTGGTTATGAAAAATGGAGGGGATCTCACGTAATTTATTTTTCAATTTATTTTTAAAAAATGATGTGGGGTTCCCCCTATTTTTCATAGCTAGCCAGATACAATAAAGCATCTGCAGCCTAGCATCACCAGGGTGGGAAGGGCCACGTTTTTTGGCCCTTCCCAGCCTGATAATACCAGCCTGCGGCCTAACCGTCGTTTCAGATGGCCAGGTACTGAATCGTACTCGACTCTTCCCGATATCCCTAGCGGCAGTGGGAACCGGGGTAATAATAGGGTTTAGTGATAGCCTTTTTACTGGCTAATGCTAAGCCCCAGCCTTAGTAATTGAACGCTGTCAATCAGACAGCAGCCCTAAGGCCATAATAAAGTATTAAAAAAAACAGACATAAGAATTTTTTTTTTATTGAAATCATAACTCCCCCATGCAACCCTCTTTCAGAATTTTTTTTACATTTTTTTTTAAAGTGGATCATTGAAGTAGTCCAATGAATCTACGACGTAGTCCAAACGGTCCAGCGGAACCTACCAAAATAAAGTTAGCAGTATAACATTTTTAAAAAATAAAAAATTTGACACAATAGGAACCCCTGCTCCGCCGTTTGCTCTTGTAGGCCACAGCAGCGTTTAAGCCTGAGGTCTACAAGAGATCGGGAGCACGCTGATGACGTCAACTGCCCGGCACGGTGACGTCACTGCATCATGCCATCCACGCCGGGCCACTGAACTCTCAATTAGGTAATAAAAAGGGGGCATAGAAGATGTTAAACCATTTTCAGTGTTAATGCTGCGTTGCTGATCTATGATACTAAAGTAATACAGTAAAAAGAGTTCTTTAAATCTTTTCTATACATTAACTGGTTGCCGACACAGGACGATTATGCTCGTCCTGAGCAGCGAGCACTTTGCGCATTAGGACGAGCATACTCGTCCTGTGTGACAGCCGTCTCTGCCGTCTCTGTGTGTGCGATCGAGAGCGGGGCAACGGCTGTAATACACAGCCACGGCCCCGCTCTGACAGCGGAGAGGAGAGAAACGTCTTCTCTCCGCTGTTAACCCTTTGAACGCCGCGATGACAGCTGATCGCGGCGTTCAAGGAGCGGGGACTGCACATTGATCGCGTCACAGAAAATAACTGTGACGCGATCAAAGCCAACAACTCATATGGCCAGACAGCCCAGGGTCCAGTGAAGGACCCCAGGGCTGTCTGAACATATTTCCTGTTATTAGGGCATACTGAGGTCTGCCCTAACAACTGCCTGTGTACGATCAGTAGCAGGCTAATGTACTGGCATATAGATCTATGCCAGTACATTACAGTTACAAAATAAAAATCAAAAGGATAAATCCCTTTATGGGATTTAAAAAAAAAGTTAAATGAATGTAAAAAAAAAATAATGGTAAATAAATAAATAAAAAGTAAATAAAATACACAGAAACACACATTTTTTATAATAAATAAACTTTTTAAAATATAAGTCCCAAAACATGAAATAATATAGACATATTTGGTATCGCCACGACCGTAACAACCTGTACAACAAATGTACTCACTTGTGAGTCACTGGATCTATAGAGGATCTGTCCCCTCTCCTGACATGTCTGTTGTAGGAAATCCTTATATTCCACAGAAAGTCTTTGTGTACTCAGGACTGATAGACAAATGCGTGTTACCGTTCCCATTGTCAAGAGTCTGGGGTCTGTATCAGTTTAAGGGATCTAGGGTCTGTATATTTAGGCGTGACACTGTCAGCGATAGTTGGAGACTGTCGGTATGTAGGGACACAGCCCTTTGACAAGGGGAATTGTAACACCCATTTGTCAATGCTCGCACAGAAAGGTGGTGTTCACTATAGACATGGCAGAGCGGCGGTGGGGAAGTTTGTGGAACAGCCTGGGGCCTGTGGTTTACTTAATCCGCCACTGCCTCCACCCCATCATTATGGCCAAGGGTATGTGCTTATCCTTTGGGATATTTCCCATTATTTGTTACTTATGCTACGCTGTTTCTGTAACTGCCATTCACTACTATGGGAGTTACGTAAACAGCGTAGCTCAGTGAGTTACGCTGTTTCCGTAACTTATCCATGTATTGCAGTGTATTGTACCAGTGATCTAATGATCGCTGGTTCAATTCCCCTAGGGGAACTAATAAAATGTGTAAAAAAAAAGTTACATACATTTTTTTAGGAATGTAAAACTTTTTTAAAAGTAAAAAAAACCAAACATTTTCCCATTTTTCCCCAAGCACAATGTAAAAATAAAAAAATTAAATAATTGGTATCGCTGCATCCGTAAAAGTCTGAAACGATTACAATATAGCATTATTTGACTCACACAGTGAAGGGCAAAAGGTACTTAACAGCTCCGTGTGTCAACCGCGTATGATGCGTGGCTGCGTGATTTCCGCGCAGCTGGCATCACTATGACACTCTGTTTGTATGTTTGTAAACAGAAAAGCATGTGGTGCTTTTCTGTTTTCATTCATACTTTTTACTGCTGTTGCGCGAATCACGCGCGTCACACGGAAGAGCTTCCGTGTGCTGTGCATGATTTTCACGCACCCATTGACTTCGATGGGTGCGTGATGCGCGAACAACACACAAATATAGGAAATGTGAGTTTTACGCAGCGGACACACACTGCGTGAAACTCACGGACAGTCTGCACGGCCCCATAGACTAACATAGGTCAGTTCGAGGCGCGTGAAAATCACGCGCGTTGCACGGACGTATATCACGTTCGTCGAAATAAGCCCTTAATCCGCTTCATGGTTTTGATGTTTATTTGTGAAGGGCCCTGCAGGGTTTAGGTTGAGGTCAATTGTAGGTTGTTTACAATCCTCAGGATAGGTCATCAGTATGTGACCGGTCAGGGTCCGACTCCCAACACCTCCACTGATCAGTTGTTTTGAAGGGGCTGCTTCCGCTTCATTTCCTTTACTGCTCTCACTGTGAATTGCCGCTACAAGTGTATTGGCGGTTCAGAGTATTACAGCGTTCTCCCATTCACTTTTCGAGCCCTTCAAAACAGCTGATTGGTGGGGGTGCTGGGAGTCAAACCATGACTGATCACATATTGATGGCTTATCCTGAGGATAGGCCATCAATTTTTTGACACTGGACAACCCCTTTAATGACCCTACACCCTTAGGCTGGATTTACACGAACGTGGCGTTTTGCGTGCGCAAAAACCACTTAACAGCTCCGTGTGGCAGTATCATATGATGCACGGCTGCGTGCTTTTCGCGCAGCCGCCATCATTATGACACCCCATTTGGATGTTTGTAAACAGAAAAGCACGTGGTGCTTTTCTGTTTACATTCATCCTTTTGACAGCTGTTGCGCGAATCACGCAGTTCGGAAGTGCTTCCGTGCGGCATGCGTGGTTTTCACGCACACATTGACTTCAATGGGTGCGTGATTGGCGCAAAACGCTGAAAGAACGGACATGTCGTGACTTTTTTTCAGCGGACTCACGCTGAGTAAAATTCACGCACATGTCCGAAACGGCACCATAGACTAACATAGGTCCGTGCAACGCGCGTGCAAATCACGCGCGTTGCACGGACGTTTTTCCCATTCGTCTGAATAAAGCCTTATAGTGCATGGCAAGTGGCCACTACGGACAGTGATTGGTAAGAGCAGGAACCAGTATAGCATTTCATCGCTTAAGCATGAACATAAGCATGTTTTTTTTTCTTTATGTTATATGCATCTGCCAGTTTTTTTGTTTTTTTGTCTAAAGCCAAGAAATCCACTTTGAGCAACATTCTCAAAGAATAAAAGGTGTTTAAAAATAGAGAGCTCAATAATGCCCTATTCTGGGAAGATTCCTGGATCTGAATTTTCTCTTTGATAATAGAACACAGTGAAGGGAATTTACTAAGACTGTATATCTGTAGTTAAATATGTATAGGGAGTGATACGTATAGTGGGTGATATGTATAGTGGGTAATATGTATACTGGGTGATATGTATAGTGGTTAATATGTATAATGGGTGATATGTATAGTGGGTAATATGTATACTGGTTGGTATGTATAGTGGGTAATATGTATACTGGTTGGTATGCATAGTGGGTGATATGTATAGTGGGTAATATGTATACTGGGTGATATGTAAACTGAGTGATATGTATACTGGGTGATATTATACTATGTGACATGTATACTGGGTGATATGAATACTTTATTGATTTTTGGCGATGTCATCCTTAACACTGCATGACATCACAAGGTCACATGATACCACAACATTCTATGACATCACAAAACCACATGCTACTGCAAAATTGCATGACATCACAGCAGCAAATGATTCTACAACATTCAATGACATCACAAGACCACATGACACCACAACATTCCATGATATCACAAGACCACTTGATGAGCCCAATGATGTACTTGTAAATCAAGAACATAAGCTATTAACTCCTTCAGGACCCAGCCTGTTTTGACCTTGTGGCACAGCCGATTTTTTTCAAATCCGACTTGTGTTATTTTATGTGGTAATGACTTGGGAATGCTTTTACCTATCCAAGTGATTCTGAGATTGTTTTCTCGTGACATATTGCAGTTTAAGTTAGTGGAAAAATTTGGTCGATAAATTAAATATTTATTAGTGAAAAACACCAAAAACACCTAAATTTAGAGAAAATTTGTAAAAATTTGCATTTTTCTAAATGTAAATGTATCTGCTTGTAAGCCAGATAGTAATATACAAAATAGTCACTAGTTAACATTTCCGATATGTCTACTTTATGTTTTCATCGTTTTTTGAACGTCCTTTTAATTTTCTAGGACGTTACAAGGTTTAAAACTTTAGCAGCAATTTCTCACATTTTCAAGAAAATTTCAAAAGCCTATTTTTACATGGGCCAGTTCAGTTCTGAAGTGGTTTTGGAGTGCAGATTTTGCTGGATTGGTTTTCAGTGCCATGTCGCATTTGCAATGCACTGGAGGGACCAAAACAGTGGAAACCCCCCAAAAGTGACCCCATTTTGGATACTACACCCCTCAAGAAATTTTTCTTGGGGTATAGTTAGACTTTTGACCCCACAGGTTTTTTTGCAGAATTTAGTGGAATTAGGTGGTGAAAATTAATATCAATGTTTTTGTCCACTAAAATGTTGAATCTTTTAATTTTCACAAGGGATAAAGGAGAAAAAGCCGCCCAACATCTATATAGCAATTTCTCCCGAGTACAGCAATACCCCACATGTGGTCATAAATGTGTTTTTTTTTATTCAAAATTAATTAACCCTTTCAGGACTGATCCTTTTTTGGCTTTTTTATTTTCGTTTTTCACTCCCGCCTTCTAAACGCCATAACTTTTTATATTTTTCCATCAATAGAGGGGTGTGAGGGCTTATTTTTTGCAGTTAAAGTAGTAGTTTCTATTGACACCATTTAAAGTACCATATAACGTACTGCGAAACTGAAAATAAAATTCTTTGCGGGGTGAATTTAGAAAAAACTGTGATTCCTCTGTACGTCCTGGTGCGCTAAGACATTGGCCATCAGGACGTAATTACGGACCCATTCATTTATATTGTCTGCGGACACCTTTCCGTATATATAAAAATGGGTGTCCGTGCTGGAAAAAATATAGAACCTGTCCCATTCTTGTCCGTATTAATGCCACGGACTCTCCTATAGAAGCCTATATATATAGGCACTGATGTGCATCTGTAAACCGTCCGTATTTACGGAAGCGTTGCTGTGCAACATGTTGGTGACATTATTTGCAGCCTCCCTCTTTTTTTACTGATCTGTATATACGGAGTAAATACGTATGCACTACAGACCGTATTTGCGGATACCGTCCCGTATTTGCAGATAAGTTACGGATGCATACGGATCCGTATTTACGGACAGTATGTACGGATAGATGAAAATACGGTCGTTTGCATGGGGCCCAAGGCCTCATGCACACGGCCGTGCCCGTAATCACGGCCCTTGATTGTGAGCATGGTCGGCTGCCGACGGCCACGGGCCGCAGCCCGCATTCTCGGCCTGTCCTCCCATACAAATTATGGGAGCACGGCCCGTAAAACGCAAAAGATAGGACACACGCTGCATGAAAATCACTGACAGTCTGAACGGCCCCATAGAGTAACACAGGTCCGTGCGAGGCGCGTGAAAATCACACACGTTGCACGGATGTATTACTCGTTCGTCTGAATAAGCCCTAACAATAAGACCCAGTTCACAGAGTTTTTGGGCCTTGATATTGACTCAGACACTGCGTCAGAATCAGCACCAAACAACTTCCAAAACCGCCTCCCATTGATTTAATCTGAAATCAATGGGAGCCAGTAGCGGAAAAAAGAAAAAGCAGCACGTCCGTCCTTGCCGTTGTTCTGCCTCTGACCTCCCATCAAAATCAATGGGAGGCAGAAAATGCATTTTTCGCTGTGTTTTTTGTCTGCTGTCCTCAATCGGCGCGGGCAAAAAACGCAGCAAAAAAACGCGGCAAGATACTGTGGGCAGGTCAAAATCTGCCTCAAAATTCTTTAAGGAATTTTGAGGCAGATTTTTTCGGCCTGCAAAATACTCTGTGTGAACAGGGCCATACTTAAACAGCACTTTGAGACATTTTACACAGAACTGCTCCCACTCCAGTCCTCGTCAGGCGATGTCTTCGGTCCAGATGTCCAGTCCTTCACCTCCAGGCTCCAGAAAATTGATCGACGAACTCCTGCCGCCGCGCAACAACTGGACTCCTCCCCCTCTCCTTACGTAGCTACGCTCTTGAGGGAGGCGGAGGTGGAGAAGGAGGAGGCAGAGGAAGAGGCGGAGGCGGGCCAGCAGGTAAGTAGTCTGTGCGCCGGGGATGTTCGGGGATGTTCTTGTGGTGCGGGCACGAGCAGGTTGCGCGCCGGTACGCCCGGTCGTTCACGCGGGCGCGCGCCTGCGGACCTTCGTGCGCGAGCGCTTGTGTGGTCGAGCGCGCGCGCTTGTGCGGTCGAGCGCGCACGGGTGTGCGTTTGCGGTGGAGCGCGCGCGGGTGCGCGTTTGCGGTCCAGTGCGCGAGCGTAAGCGAGCGGTGTTTTACGAGAGGGGGGCCCGCAGCTCACGTCGGTGTTTTTTTGAGAGGGGGGCCCGCAGCTCACGACATTGTTTTGGTGAAAAGAACAGGCCCCATTGCAGGGGCCTGTTTTTTTCTACCAAAGGCAAGTCGCGGCAGTTGCCGGGCCCCCCTTTCAATTAAGTTTGGCCGGGCCCCCTACAGTAGTACCCCTAATACCCCCCTGATGGCGGCCCTGACCATATGTACATAGTTTTTTTTATGTTTTGCAGCTTTTGCACAATAAAATCAAGTTTTTATAAAATAATTTACTTTCTGTGTCTCCATATTCTAACAGCCATAACTTTTGTATTTTTCAGTCAAAAAAGCTGTGTAAGGGCTTCTTTTTTGCGGGACGGGTTGTAATTTGTATTGCTACTATGTTGGGGTACATGCGACCTTTTGATCACTTTTTATTCTATATTTTGAGAAGAGTGGTGACCAAAAAATTGTGATTCTGGCATTGTTTTTAGTTTGGTTTTTTTTGCGGTGTTCACCGTGCAGGAAAAACAACATTATACTTTTATAGGTTGGGTCGTTCCGAATGCAGTGATACCAAATATGTGTACTTTTTTCAACGTTTTAATTTTTTTCCTATAATAAAAGACTTATTATAGGAAAGAAAATGCTTTTAGTTTTACAGTTTTATAAAACATTTGTAGCAACTTTTTTTTTGACCTGCAGCACTGATCGCTGCTGGAATACATTACACTACCTAGGTAGTGTAATCTATTCTGTCAGTGTAACGTCACAGTCACTCTGACTGTAAGCCTATGAGGACTAGCCAGAGGCATGTCCTCATAGGCTTCCATACATGGCAGTCCGTTATCTGGCCTCCGGTTACCATAACAACCACATCAGCAACCCCCATGAATGTATGGGGCTGCCGATGTGCTACAAATCCCTGTCACCGATAGCGTGCATCGGGAACAACACAGTGACTTCCTGTCACTCTGACAGGAAGGCTATCAGGAGGCTGGTCCTGATAGGCTTCCATACATGGCAGACACAGAGGCCATTGTTTGGCCTCCGGTCGCCATGCTAACCATCTGCAAACCTCACGATTTCATTGTGGGGTCTGCCGATGTACTAGAAACCCTTAAAATGCGGCGATTGCAATCGATCGCTGCATTTAAGGGGGTAATTACCGAAATCAGTGGCGATGAGCTGCTGACCAACAACAGTGGAGTGTCAGCTGTCGGGGACAGCTGACCTTCCGGTTCCCGGTGCACACTGTCACGAACAGTATGCACTGGGAACCACACAGTAACTGTACGCCCTGGTGCGCTAAGACACTGGCCACCGGGACGTACAGTTGCGTCGTGGTACCCCTAGGGGTTAAACTGCTCATTTCTATGTCAATAGACTATAGACCTGAGGAAAGAGATCTACGTGATCCACACCAAAAAAGGAAGAATACTTCAGGTATATATGAAAGTTATACAGCCAACATTTATTATAGAGACCTCAAATATGCCCATGCTGAGGAGAATACCGGATCTGAACTTTCTCTATGATAATAGAACACGGTGAAGGGGATTTTCTAAGACTGTATATCTTTAGTTACATATGTATACTGTGTGATACCTATAGTGGGTCATATGTATGGTGGGTGATATGTGTAGTGGGTAAGATGTATACTGAATGATACATATACTAGGTGATATATATACTGGGTGACATGTATACTGGGTAAGGCCCCATGCACACGACCATAATTTTGAACCCATTCATTTCTTTTGGCCACGGACACCTCTATATATATTTAAAGATGGGTGTCCGTGCTGGAAAAATGATAGAACCTGTCCTATTCTTGTCCGTAATTACGGCACGGACTCTTCCATAGAAGCCTATGGGCGCTGATGTGCATCCGTAAACCGTCCGTATTTACGGAAGCGTTGTTATGCAACATGTTGGTGACATCATTTGCAGCCTCCCTCTTTTCTTACGGGTCCGTATATACGGATTAAATACGGATGCACTACAGACCGTATTTGCGGATACCGTTCCGTAATTGCGGATAAGTTACGGATGCCTACGGATCCGTATTTCCGGACAGTATTTACGGATAGTTGAAAATACAGTTGTGTGCATGGGGCCTAATATGTACACTTGGTGAAATGTAAACTGGGTGATTTGTATACTGAGTAATATGTATACTTGGTCATATGTATATTGGGGGATTGCAGTGAACATAAAACGGAATTGTTATTTTCTTTGTCTTTTGCTAGAGTGGAAAATCAAACCACATCAAAAGACAAGGACACAAAGACATAATCGCAAGACAAAGACACTAAGTCTCTCCATGCACTGTCTGGACTGTGGCCGAGCCGAGGTGCTCTCTTCACAGTCAAGGAGACAGAGGGACATATCAAAGTCGCTCCATTCATGGTCTCTGGGACCGTGAATGGAGCAGTGGTCACTCCTGCGTATTACAACTCCATTCACACAGGTGACTTGGGGAACTGCGTTCTCGTGAACGCTGGGGTCCTAGCTGTCGGACCCCCAGCGATCAGACATTCATCATTCATCACAGAATGTTATTTATGGGAACACACCTTTACGATTTAGAGCGTTCCGTTCCTTCTTTTAGATTGTAAGCTCCTAGGAGCAGGGCTTAAGATTTGAGGGAACCTTTAGGAAATAATAATTGTAAGCCTTAAATTCAATCACCGGTTATGGCGCCTTAATGGAGTTGGGAACAAGCACTTCTTATCAAAAGCGTCTGTCATTACTTCGAGGAGGTTACCTACATAAACTATATCTCTAAGTCATTTACTTGAATATTCCTTACCCTTTTATCTATGTATCTGTCCAGGGGCGTAGCTATAGGGGGCGAATAGAGTTACGCTGATGTCTAAGGGGGCCCAAAGGTCCCTCTACAAATATTATAAAAAGCACATGCTGGATGGGAGACCTGTAGAAGATTATGCATTGGGTCCCCCGGCTTACAGTTACGCAACTATATTTATACATCTCTCTCTCCCTCTCTCTCTCTCTCTCTCTCTCTATATATATATATATATATATATATATGTATATATATATATATATACCTTTGTCTTTCTCATTATCGCTCTGTCTCTCTCTCTACTTTTCTCTCTCTCTATTTTTCTCTACCTCTCTATCTCCTTCTATCTATCTCCATCTCTAAATCTCTCTATCTCATGATTTTATCTATCTATCTATCTATCTATCTATCTATCTATCTATCTATCTATCTATCTATCTATCTATCTATCTATCTATCTATCTATCTATCTATCTCTATCTTTCGCTCTCTATCGCTCTCTTTCTAATGACTTCTGTCTATATATCTGTAACAGCCGCGGTCACAGACTGACGCCTCCCCTTACCTGCCAACGGCCGCGACCGCATACCTCTCTCTTCCTGCTGGCGTCTCCCGCCCCGGAGACGCCAGCACATGCATCCGCTCTGCCCTGTAGTGGCTACTAGGGTGCCAGTGCGCTTGTTCTCGGCCGTAAAGGGCGCACATGTAAGGCTTCATGCCCAATTCAGTCTTTTTCTTCAGGGTGCTAGCCGTTTTTCAGACGGCTAGCACCCTGACCCATTAATTCACACATAACCTGATTTTCCATTGTGCCATTGTATGCAATTTACTTTACACACCCACAGTAATTTTTTTTGCATTGACCTGCTGTGGACGTGCTGAAAATGGCTCTGTCACCAGATTATAAGTGCCCTATCTCCTACATAATCAGATCGGTGCTGTAATGTAGATAACAACAGTGGTTTTTATTTTGAAAAACTATCATTTTTGACCAAGCTATAAACAATTTTAGATTTATGCTAATTAGTTTCTTAATAGACAACTGGGCGTGCTTTTACTTTTTACCATCTGGGCGTTGTGAAGAGAAGTGTATGATGCTGACCAATCAGTGACCAATCAGCGTCATACACTTCTCATTGTTCCAGCCCAGCTTCTTTCACTGCACAGTGTGATTGTTCCAGCGTGATTGTGCAGTGAAAGAAGCTGGGCTGGAACAATGAGAAGTGTATAACTCCCTCAAGGCTTGAGGTCCAAACAGCGCTTTCTGGGATTCACCAATTTTTACAGATAGTTTATTCCAAACTTCTCCTCACTGACTTCTCCTATCTCTAACCGCACTAAGAAGGGCAGGAACGCCAAGGTGTGGACTCCTGAGGCAGAGTCCGCATTCAATAGCCTGAAGAGTGCCTTCACGTCAGCCTCTATTCTCCATCATCGAGATGTTTCTCTACAGTTCTCGTTGGAGGTGGACGCATCCTCTGTCGGTGCTGGTGCACTCCTGTTCCAGAGATGTTCCAAGGGTAAGTCAATAGTATGTGGATATTTCTCTAAGCTCTTCTCTTCCGCAGAACGCAACTACTCGATTGGGGATGGGGAGTTACTGGCCATCAAATTGGCTCTGGAAGAGTGGAGACATCTACTAAAGGGCGCAGCTCATCCCATCCTAATCTTTACGGACCACAAGAACCTCACCTATCTTCAGACGGCCCAACGGCTGAACCCTCGTTAGGCCAGATGGTCACTGTTCTTTACTAGGTTCCAGTTTGAGCTCCATTATCGCCCGGACGACAAGAATGTGAGGGTCGATGCCTTGTCCAGGTCTTTCGAGACAGAAGACACCATGGAAATTCCACAGAACATTATTGATCCGTCTTGCATTGTCTCTGTCAATCCCCTGGAAGTTGGGGACATTCCTCCAGGGAGGACTTTTTTGCGCCTGGCTGACCGAGGAAGAATCCTCTGCTGGGGACACTCCTCTAGACTGGCAGGTCACGTGGGGACCCGTAAGACCCGGGATCTGATTGCCCATCATTTCTGTTGGCCTACGCTGCCCAAGGACATTATGGACTTTTTTTCTTCCTGCTCAGTGTGTCCAGCTAACAAGGCCGCTCACTCCAGACCTGCTGACCTGCTCCAACCATTGCCTGTGCCCGATGCTCCCTGGCAGTATATAGCTATGGACTTTATCACTGACTGCCTCTCTTTGCTGGATGCAGTACTGTATGGGTGGTGGTGGATCGATTCTAGAAGATGGCCCACTTCATTCCTCTGACCGGTCTTCCTTCTGCTCCTCAACTGGCCAAGCTTTTCATCCAACATATCTTCCGCCTGCACGGCTTGCCGCAGCATATTGTGTCTGATCGGGGGGTTCAGTTCACCTTGAAGTTCTGGAGAGCCATCTGCGGACTCCTAGGTGTAAAGTTGGACTTTTCCTCGGCCTACCATCCCCTGTCCAATGGTCAGGTCAAGAGGATCAATCAGATCTTGGAGAACTACTTATGCCACTTCATCTCCAAGCAGCATGATACAGTTGCTCCCGTGGGCTGAATTCTCCTACAATAATCACACCAGCGAGTCCACAAGGAATACACCGTCCTTTATTGTCTATGGCCAACACCCACAAATTCCTCTCCGGGTGCCTGATACGTCCGAGGTACCAGCTGCTGATACTGCTTTTAGGCACTTTCTGCAGATCTGGCAGCAGACGCGATCCTTCAGCCTACTGGCGGTTCGATCGCATGAAACGGAAGGCGGATACAAGGAAAAGAAAACCTCCTCAGTTTCTTCCTGGCACGGTCTGGCTGTCCTCCAGGAATATTCAACTGAGGGTGCCATCATACAAATTTGCTCCCAGGTTCCTCGGACCCTTCGAAATCCTGCAGCAGATCAACCCTGTCGCCTACAAGCTTCGGCTGCCTCCTACCCTCAGGATCCCCAACTCCTTACATGTCTCTCTCCTGAAACCGGTGGTTCTGAACCGCTTTACCAAGGCTACTAGCCGTGCGGTTGCCTCCAGCGGCCTTTCAGACACCTGAAGAGAGGTCCTGGGAGCCAGAGGAGAACCTTAATGCTCCTACCCTTCTGAAGTAGTTTCTCTCTCACTCTGGCCCCAAGAAGAGGGGGCGTAAGAGGTGGGATACTGTCATGTCCATGGCTGCGGGCCATCAGGTTCACTCACCTCCTGACGGTCGCAGCCATGGGTCGGTGAGCGCTGGCCCCAGTCTCCTCCTCAGGAGACGCCAGCGCTCACTTCCCCTCACCTCGGCCGGGTCCCGTAGGGTGCACGCGCACCGGACTTTAATGCTAAATTAGCCCATGAGCCCCTGGACTATAAGAAGGGCCCATCCCCTTCCTGCAGTGCTTGAGCGTTGTTTGTCGTATCCTAGCTTGTCTAAGCAAATGGTCTCCCAGTGTTTTCCAGTTCCCAGTGTATCCTGTATCCTGTTTTATGTGCTATCCTTGTCAAGTGCCGCGCTGTGCTGTGGTCGTGCTGTGCTGTATTCCATGACTGTCCTGCTACTCCACGCCTGACGTATACCTGCTGCCTAGTCCCAGCCGAGCCTGCCTTGCTACTGTCCGAGCTGCCACAGGTACCCTATACAAACTATAGACTTTGACCTGCGCTCTGTTGGCCAGCTGCTATACTGCCAAGGTGGTACGGCCCAGTGGGTCCATGAACCTTAAGTGACAGACCGCTTACGTTCATACATATGGCCTGTTATATTTCTAGTGCAATTTTAATTTTTGTTTTTTTGTTTTTTAATGTCAAAGTCCACGAGGTCAAAACTCGCTGGAATTCTTGCCGGGACCAATTCTGACGCGAGCATTCGCAGATTGACAAAAGCGGTCAGACTCCTAGAAAAAAAAAGTCTTACATGTTCACGAAACAGCTCATGTTCCTCAAGCAAGTTATGTAAAATTTGTTTCTACTTCATTTCAAGTTAATATTTACATTTTATATGAAAATATTCTACATGACGTATTACAGGCCTATTATTAGTTTTGATTTCAAATTATATGCATATTTTGTTTTTGCAGGAGGCTGCCCTTGTACGAGGGCTGCTTCCCCTTTTTTTAACAACTTCCCTCCAAGTTTCAGAAAATGACCGTCCAAACATGTTCTAAACGATTGTCGTCAAAATAACCGTAGGTCCGAGCACTATGCCATGTTCATGACAGCTGATAGTCGTGGGTTCATGTAGTCGCAAGACCCACCAATTTGATGTACAGAACATGGACTACTATGTGGATAATGTATTAATTATGCAAAAATTAAGAATTTCCACACATAATTTTTGATGTACTAAAAAATGTTTTTCCTTTAAAAAATCGAAGAACAATTGACAATCTTTAGGAGGCACAGGAGGTGGACAGCGACGCCACACAACTGGAGGAGTCTACTCCACCGACCAAATCACCATGCGTCCTAACCGAGGACTCCATGCAGGCATCTACCACATCTCCCATTGCTTCGGCTGAAGTAACTCCACGAAGTGCAAGGCGCAAACGCGGGTCTTTTGCAGTGGACAACAGGGCTGTAGTGGAGTCCCATGTAATTGATTATTTGAAACGGAGTAGTGCGAAGATCCCTGCTAGAGATGAGCGAACCGGTACAACCGAACCCGGTTTCGGTCCGAACATCGGGAAAAGTTCAGTTCGCAGCGAATCCGAACTTCACCGGGTTCGGCCAAACACGTTTTGACCGAACCCGGTCAAAAATATTATACAAATCGGCAGCCACTTGTCTCTATCAATCACTGATAGAGAAAAGAGGCTGCTGATTAAAAATAAAATAAAAAGCATTACATACGTACCCGGTTGTTGTCTTGGTGACGAGTCCCTCTTCTTCCTCCAGTCCGACCTTCTTTCCTGACGCGGCAGCCTGTGATTGGCTGCAGAGGCCGCTGCAGCCTGTGATTGGCTGCAGAGGCCGCGGCAGCCTGTGATTGGCTGCAGCGGTCACATGGGCTGTAACGTCATCCAGGAATGTCGGGCCGGATGTCGAGAGGGACGCGTCACCAAGGCAACGGCCGGGAGACCGGATTGGAGGAAGCAGAAAGTTCTCGGTAAGTATGAATGTCTTTTTTTTTTTACAGGTTACTCTATATTCTGATCGGAATTCACTGTCCAGGGTGCTGAAACAGTTACTGCCGATCAGTTAACTCTTTCAGCACCCTGGACAGTGACTATTTACTGACGTCGCCTAGCAACTCTGCCGTAATGACGGGTGCACACATGTAGCCACCCGTCATTACGGGGCCTCATGCACACGACCGTAAAAACACCCGTTATTACGGGTCGTAATTACGACCCGAAATAGCGGGCCCATAGACTTCTGTTAGCCACGGGTACCTTCCCGTTTTCTCACGGGAAGGTGCCCGTGCCGTTAAAAAGATAGAACATGTTCTATTTTTTTATTTTACGGGCCGTGCTCCTATACTTTATAATGGGAGCACGGCTCGGAAAAACGACCGGCTGCCCGTGGCCGGCCGTGCTCATCTCCTGAAATACTCTGTGCTGCCTTAAACTCTGTGGACAGGTCAGGATCCTGTTTCTTTTAAATGCTGCTGGGGAACCCGCTCGATGCAATATATAAGGCTGCGCTACAGTGCTTGGGAATAAGTGACTGGGGCAGAAGAGGATGGAGGTGCAGCCTTATATAGTGGATCGAGCGGGTTCCCCAGCAGCATTTAAAAGAAACAGGATCATGACCTGTCCACAGAGTTTAAGGCAGCACAGAATATTTCAGGAGATGAGCATGCGGATCTTGTGCGGGGTGGTGACTTGCCAATCATGTGAAGGTGTTATTGAGGACAGGAGTGGAGGAGAGGTAACAGACTAAGAGCTACGTAATGGTAAGAGCAGAGTTCACAGCAGCACTGAATCTGCACGCTCCTCTCCTGAAATATTCTGGTACTGTCAAGGTTGCTGAAAGAGTTAGTGCAGCCCATTAACTCTTTCAGCACCCTGGACAGTACCATGCTCGGCGCACGGAAATTAAAGGTTCGGTCAGAACTAGTTCAGTCCGAATCTAACTTTTTCGTGAAATTCGGCGAACTAGCCGAACCGAACTTTTCATAAGTTCGCTCATCTCTAATCCCTGCTGAGACCGTCCTACGAAGCCTCACCACACATATGACATGTCTCCCTGAAGACCGGTGTCTACGCGTTCAGGGGGCAATAATTGTGATGCTCCAGGCAGCAAAGCCACCTAATGACCCAAGGCCCATCTTCCGGGCGTTGAGGCGGCTGCACAACGATGAGCCGACAGATGGTCGTGCGCAGTGAGGTGATGAAGCACAACACACTTAACAGCAGCATTTTAGGCCCTCTTTTGTGTCCTCACAATCATTGTTCAGCCAAGATAAAGGCCTAAACATACTGCCAGATGGCCCCTCGACTAGCACGCAAAGCTACCAGGCAGGTAGCAGACCAAGCTACCCGGCAACATGCGGCCAAAGCTACCAGGGGAACGTGGCCTACCCCTACCAAGGGCACCATCATCGCCAGGAATTACATGAGAGACATGCCCCCGCTCGACCGGCTCCCTCTCCTGCAGGACCAACTGGCCCAGTCCTTTTCCAGTTGTAATTCCTGTTCATATGTTTATGTTTTTATTCACCATGTTGGTGATTATGAACCATCTTGGATTTTTTTTTGGTGTTCAGTAATAAACCGGAGTTTACCTACAAATTTTATTCATTTCTAAAACTTTGTATAATCAAATTGTGTGGTATTTTTGGGTAAGATAAGCTGCAGATGGATCATTCAACACATAATGAGGTATTTGTTTATATTTTTGCAAATTACATTTTTAGCATAGACAATGTTTTTCGCCTTAACCAAATACTATTTTGGGTTAATTTTTAAAATTTATGTTGGAAATTAAAAAAAAATATTTTCAAAAATATGTAAGCTCACAAGCCCACTTCAATGGTCCTCATTGCTTTGCGAGTCCCTACACTTAATAACCAAGCAGGTATACATTTATATACAACTATATTACAACTCAAACCATTCTAGAAAATTACATGTTTAACGAGCAGCACCAATAGAGTCCTGCTGCCAGGGAACTGCTCCCTCAGGGGTCAGGAAATATGCAGCACCAAAAACTTCATGTGACCTTCCTATGGGTGTTTCCTGGGACATGTGACAAGTTCAAAAGGAGTAACGGACAAACGGAAAAACGGAAGCCAAACAGAAGCACAACGTCCGTTTGAAACGGAAACACTGAGTATACACGGAAACCACACGGATACCATAACGGACACACTGATCCGTGAGAAACGGCCGTGAAAACCGTGATGGAAGTGTTCATGAGGCCTTAGTCGTATCCTGTTCCCAGTGTTCCTGTGCCCTGCTACCTGTAACCTGTATCCCGTGCTGTATTTGTTCCTGTGCCCTTTCTAGTGTTGGAGTCGTGTTGTGCCATCTGCCACGCCTGCTGCTATACACCACGTCTGGTGTCATTTGCCACGACTGGTATCATCCTCCACGTGTGGTGTCATCTACCTTCAAGTTTCATCTGTGCCTAAGCCTTTGCTACTGTCTGGACCATTACAGGTACTTTTGTGCTAGGACTACGGATGTAGCCATCTTTATCTTGACTCTGATAACTTTCTGCAGTGTGATATCACACAACAAAAGCCATTGAAATGTCATTGAAATAGTCAAGATAAAGGATCTTGCCACTGTGTATTGCACAATATCTCCTAGGGCCACATTCTTCAAGTCTGTACTTAAAAAGGGATGGGCACTACCACTCACAGCCTTAAGACCTAACAGATAGCCCAAGGTTGTCAAAAGTGACGGAGTAGGGCAGATGTCCTCCTTGAAGGATAATTTTGTCCAAACAGTCAGCGTCGCTTTTGTAAGCAAATTAGGTGCCACTTTTGAATAGGACAATACCGAGCGTAACAGCGTTTGAGTTAGAGATCAAACACACATTTCCTGTTCTACAGATACATAGAGTTTGGAGCGTGATGCCCCATACCAATCCAGGATTCTATTCAACTGAATAGCCTGGTAAAAAGCTTGTGTGTCTGTGAAATTGAGACCACCTAACACCTTTGGCCTAGTCAGAGTGCTATGTGCCAACCTATGTCCTTTCTTGTTCCAAACGAAACTCAGTAGTTTATTATTGATACTATGGAAATAATGTTGCTTGAGAAAAATAGGCATGGTCTGTAACAAGTAAGTTAATTTGGTAATAATCAACATTTTAAGAAGGTTACATCTACCCAACCAGGAGATATATGGGATATTCCAGTTTGTCAGCGTACTTTCAATTTGAGACATTAGAGTCTTATAATTAAGAAGAAACCAAGAGTCCGGGGAAGAATTAATCTGTAGACCCAAATATTTAATAGATTGTGATAACCACTTAAACGGAGACGAGAGTTGGGCTTCCGCCACCACCTCTCCAGAGCATGTTATATTAAGCGCCACAGATTTATCCGGATTCATTTTAACTTTGGAGATTTCCTCGAAATTGGCAAACACATCAGCCAGGATTGGGAGGGATTCATGTGGATTTTAGGTTAATATCAAGAGATCATCAGCGAAAGACGCCGTCAGATGTACTTGTCCACCAACCTCAACTCCCTGAATCTGCTTGCATTGACGAATATGCTGAATCAGGGTTTCAATTGTTAAAACAAATAAAAGAGGCAATAGCGGACATCCCTGCCTCGTACCAATCGAGATCCTAAATGAAGGGGATAAAGTGCCATTCACTCTTACCTTCGCTGAGGGGCAAGTGTACAGAGCCATAATTTGGGCGATAAGAAAATCCGGCAGACCAAATTTCTGGAGGGTTCTAACCATAAAAGTCCAATCTACGCGATCGAACGACCTTCTCCGCATCTGTGGATAGCAAAGCCAAAGGGAATTTGCGTTTATGCGCCAATTGAATCAGATGAAGTACCCGCAAAGTGTTGTCTCTGCCCTCCCTCCTAGCCACAAAACCCACCAGTTCCGGGTTAATCAGATCTGGTAGCAGCGGTTTCAGTCTATTAGCTAAGATCTTAGCATAGATCTTAATGTCCACATTTTAACAATGAGATAGGCCTGTAACTGCTACACATAGTCGGATCTTTGTCAACTTTAGGGATTATAGAGATGTGCGACGGGTAAAACCACTTCCTTCAGACAAAGAGTTAAATATCGACAGCATATGTGGCAAAAGCAAATCTCGGAAGATTTTATAATATATCGCCGGGTGGCCATCGGGACCTGGGCTCTTGCCCAATGGCATACCTTTCAAGGCAGTGTCCAGTTCTGGCAGAGAGAAGGGCCTAGACAACACTTCCTTCTGACTGTCACCAAGAGAAGGCAAGTGCAAATTCTGCAGGAAAGTATCAATCGCATCCCTCCGTTGTGCAAACTGTTACCCGGACTCTTGTGCCTCAATTCCATACAAAGTCTCATAATATGACTTAAATTGTTGTGCAGTAACGTCAGTATCTGAGGATTCTATCCCACTGTCAGTCTTAATTGTTTTAAAATAAGCTTGGTCCTGCCGTTTTTTAGCCATTAGAGCCATGAGCTTTGATCCCCTATAGCCATGAATATACATAGCATGTTTGGAGTTTAGGTAAGCTTTAGAGGCTCTAAGGTTTAGTATCTGTTTGAGGTGTTCCCGTTGCGTAGTCAATTCATTCTGCGTCTGAGCAGCTAAGGACTGTTTGTGTTGGCCTTCCAGTATTAAGATCTTCATCATGGTGTCATCTACATCTTGCCTGTGGGCCTTTTTAGCATGAGAGCCTTTCGAAATTAACTCGCCTCTGACTACTGCTTTATGCGCCTCCCAAGTGTTGGACATGGAGACAGTATCATCTATGTTTTCTTCAAAATAATTACTTAGACTACCGGATATTCTCTTCGTATGGGCAGAAGATTTCAACAACGTTTCATTTAACCGCCAAGTATACGACGTCTTGGGTAGAGATGCGACAATAAAATCCATCACCACTGGGGCATGGTCCGACACAACAATCTGCCCTATAGCTATGTTGGACACCATAGAGAGCTGTGAGGCCTTAACAATCAAGTAGTCAAGACGCTGATAGGATTGGTGGGGTGCAGAGAAGTGGGTGTAATCCCTACCCGTTGGGTGAAATGATCTCCATACATCCCGCATCTCTAGGTCTGAGAGTGTTTTATGTAGTAATCTAAGGCTCCTATAAGATTGCTGTGAGCTGCCTTTTGACGAATCTAAAGAGGGCTCTAGAGAGACAATCAGATCCCCACCTAAAATACAGACCCCTGCCTGGAATAATTTCAATTATTGCAAGGTGGCGACCAACCACGTGACTTGTTGGCTGTTCGGCGCATATATGCCTGCAATCGTTACTGGGGTATTAGCAATTGGACCCTTGACAAAAATAAATCTACCCTCTGGGTCAGATAGTTGAGAAATATAAGTAAAAGGTACAGACTTCTTGATGGCTATGGACACACCACCTTTTTTCAACGCAGGATGTTGCGAGTGATACCATTTGTTAAAATATGTTGTGGATAACTGGGGCATCTACCCTTTTACAAAATGTGTTTCTTGTAAGATAGCAACATCCGTGCTTTGAGATCTCAAAATCTGAAGAAGTCTGGATCTCTTAGTAGGTGAATTCATCCCCTTTACATTCCACGTAGCCACCTGTATTTCAGACATGTTTAGTAGAAAATCAAATAAAACTAAAAACAATAATGGGAGAAATTTGTGAAATACCAGATATGTCAACAAACTTATAGCAGTACAATGTTCAACCTATGCAATTAAAGCACAGTGTGCGATAAACCAAGAGAGGAGATTGTGGAATATATAGTATATACAGAACAATCAAAATTGCAGTTAATGATCATACATAGTGCAATTGCCTGTATCTTACCAGACACAGTAAAAAACTCCTGAGAATCAGCAAGGAATAACATACAAACGAACGTCTTCTGCTAAAGACTCATAGACCGCTTCAGGGAGTCCCATCTGGGTCAGCTTCCGCAGGAGTAGAAAGTCTCTTACGACTATTGTTCCCCCGTGCCGAAACCCACGGAGTAATTCTGGGAAGATTCGGAAGCGAAGTTACGTCTATTATTTGAAGCCAAGACAAAGGTCATTGAGGGTCCATTCCAAGGTCGTCGTATAAAGATGTTAGGTCATCATGACATCTAATGGTTTTCATTGAGCCATGGATTACAAAAGTGATCCCAAAGGGAAACAATCAGCGATATTGAATGCCTTTGGCTCTCAGAGCTTCCGTCAGCGGTTTAAGCTGTCGTCGCTTATTCATAGTAACTGGAGAAATATCTTGGAAGATCGTATAGACATAGCCATTATGCGATAAAGTGTGGGACTCTCTAGTTTTCCGAAGAATCAGATCCCTATGTGTGGAATTTAATAGCCTGCAAATTACATCTCGAGGGGGGTCCCCCTCCTTCGGTTTCGGTCTCAGAGCCCTATGTGCCCTTTCTACCACTAGTGTTTCAGCATGGTCATTAGGCAACAATAATTTCAACATATTGGATACCGTCATTGGTATATCGGAAGGTAAAATCGCCTCTGGGATACCTTTCAGCCTCAGGTTATTTCTCCGTCCCCTGCTATCCTGGTCTTCCACATAAGAAAGAAGGCTGTTTAAATGAATCTGACAATTGTCCATGGCGGTAGTTGTTGCTGTGCTATGGTTCAGCAATTTGGCTTGAGTCTCCTCCAGCACCTCAACTCTTTTATGCATTTGCCGCACTTCTTGTTTGAAATCTACAAGCTCCTTGTAATGTCCGTGGCTGCGGGCTGTCAGCTCCAGCCTCCCGCTGACAGCCGCAGTCACGAGTCGGCAAGCGCTGGCCCCAGCCTCCTCCTCAGGAGACGCCAGCGCTTGCATCCACTCACCTCCGCCGGAGCGCGCACCGGACATCTTGAACGACCTTTGACCCGTGAGTACCCTGGGCTATAAGTGGGGTCCAGCCCCTTAGTTCGATGCCTGAGCGTTGTTAGTCTTTCCCAGTCTGTCTCTCAATGGTCCCTTAGTGTCTCCCGTTCCAGCTGTTACCCGTGCCCTGTTACCATTCCTGTATTCCGTATTGTTCCAGTTCCTGTGCCTACCAGCATTGGAATAGAGTATTCTGCCACGTCCAGTGTCGTCTGCCACGTCAAGTGTCGTCTGCCACGTCAAGTGTCTTCTGCCACGTCAAGTGTCTTCTGCTTCATCGGATACTGCCCGCCACGTCTGGCGCCACCTGCCGCACCAGCCTCCATCCGTGCTGGAGCCACAGCCACCACCCGGACTGTTTCAGGTACCCAAGCATTACTGTCTGCCATTGACTTCCGTATAGACTGTGACCTGGTCATCTGCTTCCCCGCTATGGCGGAGCGGCCTAGTGGGTTCACATACCCTGTGTCCGTGACACTCCTTCAGTACCGGTTTAAGAGCATTTTCGATTATTTTTTGCATAGCCGCCTTTGATATGTTTATGGAGCTAGCGCCTCTAGGAACCTCATCGTCAGAGCTATCCCCAGATGAGTCCATCTGGTCAGGTTGTTGAGAAGGAGCCTGCACATTTTTGTGGACATCTTTCTTCGATGTAGGATACCTTTTATGTAGAAATTTATCCATATCTGATTGACCTTTTTTCTTTTGTTTGGGGGTATCCCAATTCTCAGTTTTATGGCCTCTGACCATGTCTATGCACTGATCAATGTAGAAAATATGTAAAGACAGACGTCCTGTGTTCCTCAAAAAATCTCTCCCCTCTCAGTCCATCCGTTTATATTGGTACCATACTGCAAACAGTCCCAAGCGAACAAAAATTGGGCCACAGACCCCAGTTAGTACAGTATTGAGGTGAATGTAGAAGAGGCCTGAAGAATGCTCTGTAAAATTTGAGCTATGCCCAGGAAACCCTTAGTGTGCACACAGTCACTCAAAATTGATTGCTGCCTCAAATGAGCCGGCGCAGCCTCTTTGTGTCCACCCTGCTCTACCAGTGCTTGTGAGACCAAATCTAGTCCACAGTCTCGTTTCTCCAACAGGCCCTAGCAGCAGGACCGCAGATGCACACTATCGTTCAAAAGTTTAGGGTCACTTAGAAATTTCCTTATTTTTGCAAGAAAAGCACAGTTTTTTTCAATGAAGATAACATTAAATTAATCAGAAATACACTCTATACATTGTTAATGTGCTAAATGACTATTCAAGCTGCAAACGTCTGGTTTTTAATGCAATATCTACATAGGTGTATAGAGGCCCATTTCCAGCGACCATCACTCCAGTGTTCTAATGGTACATTGTGTTTGCTAACTGTGTTAGAAGGCTAATGGATTATTAGAAAACACTTGAAACCCCTTTTGCAATTATGTTAGCACCGCTGTAAACAGTTTTGCTGTTTAGAGGAGCTATAAAACTGATCTTCCTTTGAGCTAGTTGAGAATCTGGAGCATTACATTTGTGGATTCGATTAAACTCTCAAAATGGCTAGAAAAAGAGAGCTTTCATGTAAAACTCGACAGTCTATTCTTTTTCTTAGAAATGAAGGCTATTCCATGCGTGAAATTGCCAAGAAACTGAACATTTCCTACAACAGTGTGTACTACTCCCTTCAGAGGACCGCACACACAGGCTCTAACCAGAGTAGAAAGAGAAATGGGAGGCCCCGCTGCACAACTGAGCAACAAGACAAGTACATTAGAGTCTCTAGTTTGAGAAATAGACGCTTCACAGGTCCTCAACTAGCAGCTTCATAAAATAGTACCCGCAAAACGCCAGTGTCAACGTCTACAGTGAAGAGGCTAGTCCGGGATGCTGGCCTTCAGGGCAGAGTGGCAAAGAAAAAGCCATATCTGAGACTGGCTAATAAAAGCAAAAGATTAATATGGGCAAAAGCACACAGACATTGGACAGAGGAAGATTAGAAAAAAGTGTTATGGACAGACGAATCGAAGTTTGAGGTGTTTGGATCACACAGAAGAACGTTAGTGAGACGCAGGACAACTGAAAAGATGCTGGAAGAGTGCCTGACGCCATCTGTCAAGCATGGTTGAGGTAATGTGATTGGGGTTGCTTTGGTGCTGGTAAAGTGGGAGTTTTGTACAAGGTAAAAAGGATTTTGAATATGGAAGGCTATCACTCCATTTTGCAACGCCATGCCATACCCTGTGGACAGCGCTTGATTGGAGCCAATTTCATTATACAACAGGACAATGACCCAAAGCACACCTCCAAATTAGGCAAAAACTATTTAGGGAAGAAGCAGGCAGCTGGTATTCTATCTGTAATGGAGTGGCCAGCGCAGTCACCAGATCTCAACCCCATAGAGCTGTTGTGGGAGCAGCTTGACCGTATGGTACGCAAGAAGTGCCCATCAAGCGAATCCAACTTGTGGGAGGGGCTTCTGGAAGCATGGGGTGAAATTTCTCCCGATTACCTCAGCAAATTAACAGCTAGAATGCCAAAGGTCTGCAATGCTGTAATTGCTGCAAATGGAGCATTCTTTGACGAAAGCAAAAGTTTGAAGGAGAAAATTATTATTTGAAATAAAAATCATTATTTCTAACCTTGTCAATGTCTTGACTATATTTTCTAGTCATTTTGCAACTCATTTGATAAATATAAGTGTGAGTTTTCATGGAAAACACAAAATTGTCTGGGTGACCCCAAACTTTTGAATGGTAGTGTATGTGTAGCAAGCACTCACAAAAAATATTGTGTGTACTCACGTCCCAGCAGAGCGTCCACTTAGCACAGGAGTGCGTCTTCCAACGGCTGATAGAGCAACTGATAGAGCGGATATATTACTGCTATCGCCACTCCCCTGTTGCACGGGAGGATAAATCCAGGCCGCGGGCTGACGTCTCTCATAGGCCGCAGCAGCAAGATCGTGGCTTCTATGTGCCGTCCAGTGGTTCCGATGTGCTCCAGAGCTACCCGCAGGTAAGTACACGGGAGGGAGAGCAGGAGGGAAGGGAGCAGGCTAGCAGCACTTGTCTCACTTCTATGCCAGAAAGCTGGTGTAAATCTATTGATAAGTTCTCTCTAGAATCAAGAAAGTTGGTAATCCTCCATATTTCATAAACATCTTAGAAAATCTGGCCCAGGATTGCCACATATTTTACCATAAAATACCGACCAGGAAAAATAAGGGGTGTGATTTTTAAATGTGGCTTAATACATAGTGTAATTTGAAGGTGGGAGTCCAAAGAGGAGCAACAGGAGAATTGAATAGAAGCGCACTAAAACACTGAGGTACTACAAGTCCCAGTATAACCTAGAAAATAATAAATACACATTGGAACATTGTGCCACCCCAAGTCCCAGCACATTGCCCCTGTAGATAGTGCCATACCACCCCCTGTAGATAGTGCTACACAGTGTCCTATGTAGATAGTGCCACACAGTGCCCTCTGTAGATAGTAGATACGAAAAGTAAGAACAAAAAAAAAACAGGGAGGAAGTGGCGCTCCTCTGAGGTGGTGTCGGTCCATGTATGGTTTATACACAGAAATCCTTCTTGGCAGCAGACTCACTTGAGTGCAGTTGTTTTGTAGTGGCACAGTACTCAAGTCTTGCAAAACGTAACTCTGTGTGGTGTTGATGTTTGCTGGATGTCACCCACTGTAATCCCTTAATGGATTAATCCTTGGCATGGGGATGAAGATAAAGCCAGGACTAAAGGAAAAGCACATGCAGTGTTTCGGTAACTGCGCCAGGCAGGTAAATAGAGATGACACGTAGATAATAGAAGTATTTCTTTATTTGAGCAAACTACGCGTTTCTGAACCGAACTGGTGCCTTCGTCAGGTCAGGTAAAATGTTTGCACATGGGTGGTACTCGATTTTATACAATAAAAAAACGGGAAAGACAGTTACATTTATTTTTTTTATAAAACATACACATGCATATTCTGTCATACAATCATATACAGTGTGTAAAAATCTTTGTTTAGGAGTTTAGAAAAATAATACTATCATCCTCCAGTTTTTTGTTTAGCAAATGTATTTTTCGCTGAGGGTTGTCAGATGTTTATTGTATTGTCTTTTTTATTGCTATACACCGGGAATCCATTATTTGTCAGGCATTCCCTGGTTAACATGGAAATGATCTAAAGAAGATCGTTCTCTAGGATCTGTTTTGTAAAGACTAGGTCTGAGTAGATCAAATTCAGTTTACTGAACTTATTCAAGTGTCTACTTACTGTTGTATATTTTAATTGGATTTTTTTGTTCCTGTTACATGTCACTGTAACAATGTAGCGATCAATTTTTTACACGGTTTCAAAAGGACACTCTTGAAGTGTGTTGTAAATAATGCATACTGGCAGTAGCCGACAATTATGTTTGTTAGAAAATTAACCCTCTATTTTGGTTGTATAAAAAGGTTAGTCAGGTAAATGGTCCATGGTTAATTATAGTACAATATAAAACTTGTTAATAATAATTAAAAAGAGGGGAGCATTTGTTCCATAATATTTAGATGAAACTAATTCTAATGTAAATTCTCTATTTTACTGCCAATATGCATCATTTACAACAAACTTCAAGAGTATCCTTTTGAAACCGTGTAAAAAATTGATTGCTACATTGTTACAGTGACATGTAACAAGAACAAAAAATCCAACTAAAATATTTATCAGTAAGGAAACACTTGAATAATTGCAGTAAACTGTGCATTTGAGCTACTCATAGTGTCACACACACATCCATTTATAGTGCAGATAGTGCCACGTATCCCTGTAAATAGTGCCACACAACACTTTCTGTAGATAGTATCCCCTGTAGATAGGGCCTACCAAGAAATAATAAAATTTGTACTTACCTAGCCCCATTCCTGCGACGAACAGAGCTGCACAGACTCCACAGCCACGTTAGGCCAGCAGCTTATGAGACACCGAGAAAGGACTCTTGTTTAGGCCAGCGTGATGCAGTGACATCATCGCGCCGGCCTGGGCAGGGATCCTGTCCAGGCCTCTTATAGGCTGCAGGCTGTTAGCTCCCTGCATAGCCATATTATTCAATTGTATCTGCATCCCAAGGACGCAGATACAATTGAATGTGGCAGTCGCCCGAGACACTGGGCCAAAAATCCAGGGCTTCTGCCCTGGATGCAAGCAATACCACCGACGATCGCCCCCTACTTTGCTTTGTTCTGGTGCTGTATATATGTACTGAGCTTTGTTCTGGTGCTTTATTTATGTACTCAACTTGGTTCTGGTGCTGTATTTATGTACTGAGCATGGTTCTGGTACTGTATTTATGTACTGAGCTTTGTTATGGTGCTGTATTTATGTACTGAGCTTTGTTCTAGTGCTGTATTTATGTACTAAGCTTGGTTATGGTGCTGTATATGTACTGAGCTTTGTTCTGGTGCTGTATATTTGTTCTGAGCTTGGTTCTTGTGCTGTATTTATGTATTGAGCTTAGTCTTGGTACTGTATTTATGTATTGAGTTTGGTCCTGGTACCATATTTATTAATGTGCTTCTTCCATCCTATAGGATGCATGGGGGCATTGTTTCACTGTTCACCTCAGATAGCAGAAAGGCAAGGTGTACACCTGGCTGAGTCTGGTATTGCAGCTAAGCCCCATACACTTGAATAGGGATAAGCTACAATACCAGACACTGCCCATGTTAAAGAGAGGTGTTAAAGAGAGGTGCTGTTTCTGAACTTATAAAACCCCTTTAAAGATGTTTATGTAAAACTCTGTACTATGCCTGTACCCATCTCTTAATGATGTGGCTAGATTTTGACATTATACAGGGTGATTCAAAAAGGCTGGTGAAAAAGTAAAGGCCTATACAGTAGTGAAGTAACATCAGTGTTAAATAGCCAGTGACTGAAAATCAATGCAAAAATGGCTTAGTGCCCATAACAACCATTCACAGCACAGCTTTAATTTTCAAGAGCTAAATTTGCTTACATAGCATGACATAAGATGTGACATCGAAGCAAGAAAAAGATTTTTGCGTGTTGGAACTTGCAAGAACGGGGTTTGTTGTGACAGTACAGCGAAATTTTAAGAATAAATTTGGTAAATGTGCTCCGCATAAAAACTGAATTTCGCGCTGGGTGTAGAAATGCAAAACCATTGGGTGTTTGTCATGGGAAAAGTACAGGCCGCCCAAAGACTTCAGTAGAGACAGTGAACAGGATTCGAGCCATGTATGAGCATTGTGCTAGAAAGTCGACCAGGCTGACTAGTATGGAACTACAGGTACCACAAACCACGGTGCTGCGTATCTTATGAAAACGTCTACGTTGTAAGCCCTACAGATTATATCTTCTTCAGGATATGAAACTGGACGACAAACCAAAACGCCATGCCTTTTGCATTGACTTGAGGGCCGATTGGAAGAGGGCAAATTCGCTGACAGGCTGGCGTTCAGCAATGAGGCTACCTTTCACCTCAGTGGGAAGGTCAATTGCCACAACATTAGAATTTGGGGCTCAGAAAAACCATGTGCCCTTATCGAGCACATGAGGGACTTAAAGTAAACGTGTTCTGTGCAATGAGCAGGCGCAAAGTCTACGGTCCCTTCCTTTTTGCCATAGATACTGTCACTGGCCACTCCTACCAGGACATGTTAGAGGAATGGCTTATGCCACAGATAGAGGAAGCTCTCCCAAACGTGGTCTATCAGCAGGATGGTGCACCTCACATTTCCGTTTGGATGTTCAAGGATACTTGATTGAAACTCTACCGAAACATTGGATAGGCCGCGCCGGAAACAACGATTCATGAATGTCGAGCTGGCCTCCATGATCGCCAGATCTAACACCCTGCAACTTCTTTCTGTGGAGATACAGCAAGGACTCAGTCTATCTGCCCCCAGCCACAGGATCTGAGTCAACGCATCACTGAAACAGTGGAGTCCATATCGAAGGATTTGCTGGCTGCGATGTGCAAATTTGTATTGAATTGATATCATGACAAATTGGGTAATTTAAATTCAAGAAAAGTAGGGTTGCCTCATTCAAAGTGTATGTGTATCAGTGCATAAACACATTCCTGGATAGCTTCACAGATGCATGCTTGAACATTTTTAGGTTACATAAAAAAATTACGGGGGTTTTATTTGAGACTGTTTTCTGAGGAGCATTGTAGGCTCAGTGGTTAGCACTATTGCCTTGCAGCACTTGGATCCCGTGTTCAAATCCAACCAAGGACATCATCTACATGAAGTTTGTGTGTTCTACTCGTGTTTGTATGGGTTTCCTCCCCCACCCAAAAGAAAATACAGATAGGGAGTTTAGATTATGAGCCCCAATGGGGACAGTGAGTGAGGACAACTTCTGTAAAGTGCTGTGAAATATGTTGGCACTATATAAGCAACAGAAATAAATATAAAATAAACGTATGTAAAACTAAAACCAGAAAACAAGAGTGAATATGCAATTCTTAAATTGAGGTGCGCAACCACGCCACCTTATTATTTTCTGCATGGCAACTTTATGTCATACTATAACATTCATTGGGGCGCAAGGTTCGGCGTATACATCAAGAGGTTTTTCCAGGGTATACGCTAATGTAGTGTGGTCTAAACAGAGCCTAAGATTGTTGTTTAATCCTGTCTATATTGCCAGTGTGGTTTTTACCTGCCTATTTCCTGCGTATTGCTGCGGTTTTGGTGCATATTTTCCACTGCAAAATACGCAACGTTTGCATGTAGCCAGAATGTATGTGAAACATCTATCTTCGTATTGCAATTTGTTCTGTCCTAAAACTTTGTACTCCAACTGATAGCATTTTTTTCTTGTACAGAACATTTCCTACATATACATTAGAGGCTTTTATTGCTTTACATGCAGATGTATTTTCGCAAATCAAATTCTGTGTGTTTCATATACACCAGCGGGGGGAATTATTCCCTGTGAGTCCACTATTTCTGCAATTAAGGAAACATGTTTTATTCCAATCAAATGAAAGTATTAGTGAAATGAATGGGAGTAATTAAAACTAATTGAGACATGTAAATGAGTTTAATTAAAAGAATACATACCGTGTAATAACTCCAGAAGAAAACACAGTTCCTTATGGAGCTTTAAGTTTTGTTAGGTTAATGTGCATAGAGGCTGTTAAAAAAATCCCTGAACAAAAGAATATATATTTTTTTTAAATAGGATGCAGAAACGTAGAAACAAGTGCTGTACGGGTTTGGGGCTTTTGGTAGCACTTAAAAGGGTTGTTCGAGATGCCAAAAAAGGTCTGCTTTGTTTTTCACATTCTCGTCCATGGGCTGCAAAAAAGTAAAAGTTTAAAATAATAAAATTCTTTATTATTAGAAAAAAAAAAATAAACTATACATAATTAGTATCGCTGCATTCGCAATGGCCTGAGCTATAAAAATATTATGTTATTTATCCCGCACAGTGAACGCCAAAAATGGTTCCAATAAAAACTACAGTTTGTTCCGCAAAAATGAAGCCTTTGTATAGCATTCTTGATGGGAAAAAACGAAATTATGTTTTTTTTAAAAGTGATTTTATTGTGTAAACACCGTAAAACATTAAAAAAACTATATACATATGGTACCGGCCGTAATCGTATGGACCAGCAGAATAAAGTTAATATGTCATTCATAGGGCATGGTGAATGGCGTAAAAAAAAAAAAGAATAAAAAACAATAGTAGAATTTCAGTTTTTTGGTCACCACGCCTATCATAAAATAGAACAAAAACCGATCAAAAAGTTGCATGTATCCAAAAATGGTACCGATAAAAACTACAGATTGTTCCGCAAAAAATAAGCCCTCACACCACTCCGTCAAAAAAATAATAATAATTATGGCTCTCAGAATATGGCGACACAATATGTACAGCGTGTGTTCCAAAAGCTGGATAAAAATCGGGCACCATTTTTCAGTGCGACACTGGCCACATATCTGCGGATTATTATTTATTTACCCCATTATTATGACCTCTTATTATATCCTGATGTTCTCCGCACAGCTTACATATGCCCCCACATTATAAACTGAAATACAAGTAAAACTCCAAACAGAACTACAAGCAAGCAAAATCTGCACTCCAAAAGCCAAATTGCGCTCCCTCCCTTCTGAGCCCTACAGTGTTCCCAAACAGCAGCTTAACAGTTTATGAGATATCAGTCTTCAGTGGCACAAACTGGGTATAACAAATTGTGCACTAAAAAGGCATATCAGTGGAAAATCCACTGCACATTTTTTTCTGGGTCAAAATACTCAAGGCACCCCTTAATAAATGCCTTGAGGATTATATTTTACTGGTGTGTTTTACTATTTGACCTCAGAGCCCTGCAATTGGAGGCTAATTCTGTGAAAATTCACCAAAATAGACCTCAAATGCACATGGTGCTCTTTCACTTCTAAGCCCTGTCATATCCAGGGAAATGATAAATGCCTTAAGGCAGGGGTTTCAAACTCGGCCGGGTAAGTGGGCCACATATAGAAAAAATGGGAAGTTGACGGGCTGCATTACTTTCAAATTTGATACAATACAAAATTATTGTTAATCAATTAGTTATTCGAACTACTATAACACTATATTATTATAATACTACATTACTATAATAATACCGCTAGGTTTAAAATTTGAGAGAATTCTCCAAGTGCTTATTTCAACAATCCAGTTTTCCAGTTTAAGTGTCGCTAAATGCAGTCTGGCAGCTCAGCTGGCAGTGTTTGGCAGACACACATGTCAAGATTGGGCAGCCCCTTTTTAGATAGTGCCACAGAGTCCTCTGTAGATAGTGCCACAGAGTGCTCTGTAGATAATGCCACAGTGCCCTCTGTAGATAATGCCACACACCCCTAGATAATGCCACAGTGTCCTCTGTAGATACTGCCACACACCCACTTGTAGATAATGCCACAGTGACCTCTATAGATGCTGCCACAGTGCCCTCTCTAAATGCTGCCACAGTGCCCTCTGTAGATGCTTACAATGCCCTCTGTAGATATGGTCACAGTGCCCTCTGTAGATATGGTCACAGTGCCATCTGTAGATAGTGCCATGCTGCCCTCGGAAGTTAGTGCCACAGTGCCCTCTGTAGATAATGCCACACACTGCCCTCTGTAGATAATGCCAAACACTGCCCTGTGTAGATACTGCCACACACTGCCCATGTAGATACTGCCACACACTGCCCTGTGTAGATACTGCCACACACTGCCCTGTGTAGATACTGCCACACACTGCCCTGTGTAGATACTGCCACACACTGCCCTCTGTAGATAGTGTCACACACTGCCCTCTGTAGATAGTGTCACAGTGCCCTCTGTAGATAGTGCCACAGTGCCATCTGTAGATAGTGTCACAGTGCCCTCTGTAGATAATGCCACACACTGCCCTCTGTAGATAGTACCACAGTGCCCTCTGTAGTGCCACACTGCCCTCTGTAAATAGTGCCACAAACCACTGTAGATCATCCCACCCCCCTATAGATAGTACCACATACCCCCTATAGGAGTGGAATCCCAAGCCAGAGCATGCCGATGCACTGGCCTGGGATTCCTTTGCTGTAGAATGGGCCCAACACACCCCACCCTGCTGACAGCGCCACACGCCCCCCTCCATGTAGGTAGCTCCATTGAGACTCCCTCCTCGACAAGGGTGTGTAGCAATGTCAAAAGTGGGGCGCTACTTCAGGAGGTTTCCACTACATGGGACTGTCGATACACTGCTCACCAATGTGTTCACAGTGTGGGAGGAATGACGTCATTAAGGAGCACTCCTCCTTCCGACCGATCTATCCTCTCCCCGCGGGCTCACCAATTCGTTCGCATCGCTGCAGGACTGACGTAATGAAGGAGCGATTCTCCTTCCAAACGCTCCCTCGGGCCGCGTACTTGAGACCCCTGCCTTAAGGGGTGTATTTTCTAAAATGGGGTCACTCTCGGGGCTTTCCACTATTCTCTGGTACGTCAGGGGCTTTGCAAATGTGACATGGAACCCGAACACCAATCCAGCAAAATCTGCGCTCCTAAAGCCAAATGGCACTCCTTCCCTTCTGAGCTCTGCTGTGTGCCCAAATAATAGCTTAGGGCCACATATGGGTTATTCCTGTATTAGGGAGAAATTGAGAAACTAATTGTGTGGTGTTTTTTCTCCATTTACCTCTTGTGAAAATGAAAAATTTGGTGCATAAAATATCTTCTAATAAACAGCAGGCCCCAAAATCCACTAGGTGCTCTTTTGCTTCTGAGGTTTGTGCTTCAGTACATTAGCAGACTGGAACCACATGTGGGATTTTTCTAAAAGCTGAAGAATCAGGGGAATAAATATTAAGTTGCGTTTCTTTGGTAAAACCTTTTGTGTTACAGAAAAAATAGATTAAAATGGAACTTAAACATCTTAAATTAAATTTGTAAATTTAACCTCCACTTTGCTTTACTTCGTGTCATACGTCTAAGGCTGGGTTCACCACACCTATTTTCAGACGTAAACGAGGCGTATTATGCTTCGTTTTACGTCTGAAAATAGGGCTACAATACGTCAGCAAATATCTGCCTATTCATTTGAATGGGTTTGCCGACGTACTGTGCAGACAACCTGTCATTTACGCGTCGTCATTTGACAGCTGTCAAACGACGACGCGTAAAAATACAGCCTCGTCAAAAGAAGTGCAGGACACTTCTTTCAGACGTAATTTGAGCCGTTCTTCATTGAACTCAATGAAGAGCAGCTCAAAATTTACGGCTGTCAGAGAAGCCTCGCAAAATGCGAGGAGGAGCATTTACGTGTGAAACGAGGCAGCTGTTTTCTCTTGAAAACAGTCTGTCTTTTCACACGTAAATGCCTGCTATCGTGTGCACATACCCTAAAGGGTTAAGCAGCGTTCTGAATGCAGTTTTGAATACTTTGAGGGGTGCAGTTTTTAAAATTGGGTGTTTTATAGGGGTTTCTAATATATAGACAGGCTTTTGAAATTGTCTTAAAAATGTGAGAAATTGCTGCTAAAGTTCTAAGCCTTGTAATGTCCTAGAAAAATAAAAGAATGTTCAAAACAGATCCATTCAAATTTAGGAACAGTTTTTTTTTTTTTTCTCTAAATGTAGGTGTTTTTCACAAATAAATACTAAAGGTATCGACCAAATTGTATCACTAACACAAAGTACAATGTGACAGGAGAAACAATTTCAGAATCGCTTGGATAAATAAAAGCATTTCAAAGTTATTACCACATAAAGTGACACATGTCAGATTTGAAATTTGGGCCTTAAGGCCCAAACTAGGCTGCGTCATTAAGGGGTTAATTATTTTGGTACATTTTAATACACTGGTGTGGAAATCTTCATATTTATACTCATTTTGTGATAATGCATGTTTAATGAAAAGGGTGCTAAAGGGAGTTGAAATTGTAGAGGTTTGTGAATAAATAGGCTCAGGTGCATCATATTTGAAATAGTTTTTTGTGGACTGTATTGGTAGTATAATGTGTACATATTGTGATGCATACAAGCTCCAATAAATCCCACTGTGCTTTACAATCAGTGAATACAAAGTACATGTACCTACAAATGCCAAACATTGCAGACAATTTTTTGCATAATAAAGTCTACATGTAACATTGCTTTTTTTTCAATCATATTCTTTCTTCATCACCCCACCCCACCGTATTAGAAAAAAGGTGTTTGCTTCCTAGAAACAGTGCCACTCTTGTCCATGGCATGTGTATGCTGTTATAGCCTGCACTACCAGAAAAAGTTCATGAACAAATCCCAAACAACCAGATTCTCTGTGCAGCATTTTGAAAAAAAAAAGTAACAATAAATTAAAAAACTTGTAGAGCATACAGCAAATGAGCAGTCAGGTTTTGAAGTTGATGTGTTGGAAGCAGGAACAATGGGCATGCGTAAGGATCCGAGTGGCTTTGACAAGGACCAAATTGTGATGGCTAGAAGAATGGGTTAGAGCATCTCCAAAACAGCTAGATGTTCCCGGTATGTAGTGGTAAGTACCTACAAAAGCGGTCCAAGGAAATACAACTAGTGACCCGGCAACCGGGTCATGGGTGCCCAAGGCTCATTTATGCGCGTGGGGAGCAAAGGGTAGCTCATCTGGCCCGATTCCACAGAATAGCTATTATATCACAAATTGCTGAAAAAGTTCATGCTAGCTATTATAGAAAGGTGTCAGAACACACAGTGCATCACAGCTTTCTGCGTTTAGGGCTACGCAGCTGCAGACTGGACAGATTGCCCATGCTGACCTCTGTTTACGGCTGAAAGCACCTACAATGGGCACGTCAGCATCAGAACTGGAGCATGGAGCAATGGATGAAGGTGGAGTGGTCTGATTAATCATGTTTTCTTTTACATCATGTGGACGACCGTGTGCGTCGCTTACCTGGGGAAGAAATGGCACCAGGATATCAAAAGAAGGCAAGCTGGCGGAGTCAGTGTGATGCTCTTGGTAATCTACTGCTGGGAAGCCTTGGGTCCTAGCATTCATGTGGATGTTACTTCAACATGTACCACTTACCTTAACATTGTTGCAGGCCAAGTACACCACTTTATGGCGACAGCATTCCCTAATGGCAGTGGCCTCTTTCAGCAGGATAGTGTACCCTGCCACACTGCAAGAATTATTCAGGAATGGTTTGAGGAACATAAGTTCAAGGTGTTGACTTGGGCCTCAAATTTTCCAGATCAGAATACGATTGAGCATCTGTGGGATGTGCTGAAAAAATGCCTGATCTATGAAGGCCCCACATTGCATATTATTGGATTTAAAGTGTAACTAAACGTTTGACAAACTTCTGACATATCAGAGTGACATGTCAGAAGTTTTGATTGGTGGGGGTCTGAGCACTGAGACCCCCACCAAACGCTCAAAAAAAGAGGCAGAAGCGCTTGTGTGATTGCTCAGCCGCTTCGTGTCTGTTCTGCTTTTTCTGGAAATCATTGTATCAGAGTACGGGCTCAATAGAAAGTCTATAAGCCCGTACTCCAATACATCGGCTTTCCGGAAAGAGCCGAACAGACATGAAGCGGCTGATCGCTTGAACGAGCGCTTCTGTCACTTAGTTTGATAGATTGCTGGGGGTCTCAGTGCTCGGACCCCCACCAATCAAAACTTCTGACATGTCACTATGACATGATAGAAGTTTGGCAAACGTTTAGTTACACTTTAACGGATCTGTTGCTAACATTATCGTGTCAGATATCACAGGACACCTTCAAAACTCTTGTGTATTCCATGAGTACACAGGTGAGAGCTGTTTTGACAGCACGAGCGACCCACACAATATTAGGCAGGTGGGTTTTATGTTATGGCTGATTGGTGTATATATATATATATATATATATATATATATATATATATATATATATTTATACTGTTACAGTTTTTCTGCTTAATCATTGTTATGTCACGCTGCTGCACTTGCTTTATTGCTATGTACCGTTTGCAAAAGGATTTGATATATTTTAAGTTATAAAAGTAATCAACTTTAGCTTTAATTGTAATTTTTTTCCATAAAATTCTTTTAATTTAGTCTAATGTAATAGCTGCGTTAAATTGAATAATGAGCTTAATTCAGGTTTTATGACACAATCAAATATTCAAATACATTAACTCATGTCAATCAGCTAATAGCATTAAGCAGGAAACATTTTTTGCTGCAATTTAACTCTACCAAGGGACTTATTCGGCAACAGTTTACCAATGTATTTTCATTTGATTGCTGATACCGTGAAAGAGTTTATGTGGCCAATATTTAGAAATGGCCAATATTTGGAAATGAGTTTAGAATACAAATAAAACAGTTAGGCCACATTCAGACATGGAGGATCTGTCATGGATTTCACACTAAAAATTGGTATGAATTTTTCAAATGTGCAGTATGCCCATTCTGTTTCAATGCAAATGGTGAAATCCATAGCTAGTTAGCAGCAAAATCCACGTGTAACACATGTGGGGTTAATGATGTAGCAAATCCGTGGTTTAGCCAACATGTGTTACATGTTGATTTTGCTGCAAACTAGCTTTGCTTTGAAACTGCACATTTGAAAATTCATACCGAACTTTAGAAAAGGCTCTGTTACTAATGAAGCCATTACAGATACAATATCCCGGATCTGTATTTTTTAAATTGATCCCAAAGTTTTCTGTCAGATCCCATTGACTTACAATGGGTCCCTCTAGTTTTCGTCAGGGTTTTGGAATTTCTGACAATTAGAAAAGCCCTTTGCTATTCTCGCTATCAGAAATACTGGGATTTTTGACGGAGAGAACATAATGCAGATGTTGGTCATTTTATTGAATTTATACAATTTATCTATGGTGCTAGATTTATTTAAATTTGTTTTTTGTTCAATTACCACCTTAACTTGTGCACTGTTCATATTGAGATGTAGTTTTTTCATTGAATGTGTCGAAAATGGGTAATAAAATACATTCTACTGAATCTGGTCTTTAAAAGAATTTCTGTATATGAACCAGAGAAATACCATTATTCTTTACTTATGAAAAATGTAGTAAGATGCATGAATTTAGAAGTCATGTAATACCCGACCACAAAAGGTATTGATTTCCTTACGCAACGCCCTTTTATCTGTACACTTTAGAAAACTGTAAATATAGGTGTAAACAGTGTTGAAAACACACAATAAATTCACCATATACACCATTTTTGTTCAATTTGTAAGGGATGAAAATGCTGATAGGGTTCATCTAACACTTATTTCAATTCATTGAGTCTATTCAAATGCTTTATCTTATGTCAATCAGTTAATAAAATTAAGGCCCCATGCACACGAACGTGCTTTTCCGGCCGCAATTCCCACGAAAATCCAATGGAGAATTGCGGCCCCATTCATTCCTATGGGCCTTTGCACACGACCGTGGTTTCCACAGTCCGTGCATGGCCCAGGAGCCCGGACCACAGAGAGAACGGAGATGTCTTATTACGGACGTGTTCTGCGGTCCAGGCTCATAGGAAATAATGGACGCGGCCATATGCATGGCCCGCGGGTGACACTCCACCCGAAAATCACAGCCATGCACATACCACATTTAGATGAAGGAAAGGTCTTCAAATTGTCTGCAAAACTTGGGTCCACAAAGATCATAAAAGTCAAAAGTAACTGAGCTCTAAAGCCAGGTTCCCACGGGATGGATACACTGCATAAAAATCACGCAGTGTGTCCGACCTGAAACCCACAATACATTCAGTCCGAAAAATCGCACCACATTTTGTATGCTCATGCTTTTCGGGGACCTTTGGTTTTAAAGTGGAAATCCAGGTTCCACAATAACTGTGGCCCATTTTGCTCAGTATGTGCGTGCAAGTTACCTGAATTGTATGTTGGTGGATTGATATCCTGGTGACCATGTGCTGGGCTTGTGTTAATACACAGCAGCCACTCTGATCTCACATAGCTGCAGTATAAAAGTCTGTGTGGATATAGCAACAGCCTCTGATGCAACAGGAGGATTGTTTCAGACTACCTTAGACTTCAATTGCAGCTTTTACCATCATGCAGCTAAATTTTAGTCACTGATCTTATATGTGCCATAGAAATTAAACAGGAGTTAATGCAGATTTTTCGCTTTGCTCCAAAAGGCAAAACATTTCAAGATGTTCATTGGGAATACATTTTGATATTTGTGTTGAATGTATACAGTAAAGTATTTTATATTACTCATAGTGATATGATAAAACAATTTGATATATACATTAGCAAATAGTGTTTAGTTGCGTGATTATGTACTGTAATGTTATAAGTGATATTTGATTACATTTAATGTAATTATGATAATCTGATTAAAAAAACTACTTTGCCCACTCTTCTCAATAGAGTGCTGATGTCTAGTTACAGACATCAACACAGTGTGAAGGAGCATTTTCCCTTAACCCCTTCCCGCAATTTCACGTACAGTTACGTGATGGGAGATGGTGTTTTCCCGCAATTCCACGTAACTGTACGTGAAACAGATGGAGCTGGCTCAGGAGCTGAGCCAGCGACATCGCCGCCGGGTGACAGCTGTATGTTACAGCAGGCACCCTGAGGTATCGGCCAGGACCGGAGCTAGCCTCCGATCCGACCGATTAACCCCTCACATGCTGCGTTCAATAGAGATCGCAGCATGTGAGGAGTTTATAGCCACCGGCACCCCAGCAACGTGATCGCTGGGTTGCCGGTGGCTGCAAAGGCGATCGGATGGCTAATACTTACCTCCTGGTCTGCTAGTCGTCGGCGGGGCCCAGGAGGCTTCCGGTACCATTGGCAAGATGTTACAGCGGACACCCCGTTCTATCGGCAGGAATCGGACCTAGCTCCGATTCCTGCCATTAACCCCTTCAATGCAGCGATTCAATGCAATCGCTGCATCAAAGTGGTTTGTATGAAATCGGCAGCCTGCCATGCGATGGCAAGGCTGGCAACTGTTACTATGGCAACAGGATGCCTAACAATGTCTTGCTATCTGCCATTACGGAAGCCGATTAGGCGCCGCCCGGAGGCGGAGCATGATCGGCCTGCTATCAGTGAAAAACTGACAGTTCTAATACATGGCTCTACATAGGTAGTGCAATGTATTAGAACATCAAACAAACAGTTGGACCTTCAAGTCCCCTAGTGGGACTAAAGAAAAGTGTAAAAAACAAAGTGTAAAAAAAGTAAAAATAAAAGTTGTCAAAAATACAATACAAGTTTCAAATAATAACACAAAACACAATCGCCCTTTTTCCCTTATCAAGTCATTTATTATTGAAAAAAATAATAAAGCCATACAAATTTGGTATCGCTGCGACCGTAACGACCTTAACTATAAAAATATTGTTATTTATTCCGCACAGTGAACGCCGTAAGAAAAAAACTAAAAAATACTGACATAATTGCTATTTTTTGGTCACTTTGTCTTCCAAAAATTGAAATAAAAAGTGACCAAAAAGTCGCATGTACCCAAAAATGGTGCCTATAAAAACTATAACTCGTCTCGCTAAAAACAAGCCCTCATACAGCTTCGTCGACTAAATTAAAACCGTTATGGCTCTCACAACTTGGTGACAGAAAAAATCCATTCTCTTTACAAAAGTTATTTTATTGTGCAAAAAGTTATAAAACATAAAAAAGTTCTATAAATTAGGTATCACCGGAATCGGACTGACCCGCAGAATAAAGGTAACATGTAATTTATAACGCGTGGTGAACGCTGTATAAAAAGAATTAAAAAAATATGCCAGAATTGCTGTTTTTTGGTCACCTTGCCTCCCAAAAAAAAAAGTATAACAAGTGATCAAAAAGTCGCATGTACCCCAAAATGGTACCGATAAAAACTACAGCTCGCACCGCAATAAAAACAGCTCTCATACCACTATGTCTATGAAAAAATAAAATTAGTTAAGGCTCCAATAAGCCAGGAAATAAAAATATGCAGTTGTGCCGGCCCGAGGGGAATTTTCTTCTGTTTCAAGTGGCGAATTATCAAGGCCCCTAAAATTAGGGAACCAGGAAAGGTAGGGCCCAAACATGTCTGCTGGAAGTGAGGGTGCCCGTATTATACCAGGACAACACTTCCCAGCAAAATTCCTCAAACTGCAAAGATCCCGAGTGTGGACCAAAAGGGGAATAAGTAAAGACCATTTATTAGTGCGACACTGTCCTGTGCAGAAATGATTGTGTCACAGCGTAACACACATCTATGGATTATTTTATTGTTTTTTTTTACCCCATTATTATACCACCTGACTATGCTCCTTATATACTCCGCCCGGCTTACATGTACCCCCACATTATAAACGGAAACACCAGTAAGACTCCAAACAAAACTACAAGTAAAATCCACGCTCCACAAGCCAAATGGCGCTACCTCCCTCCTGAACCCTACAGTGTGCCCAAACAGCAGTTTACTTCCACATATATGGCATCACCATACCCGGGAGAACCCTTTTAACAATTTTTGGGGTGTGTGTTTCCAGTGGCACAAGCTGGGCGCCACATATTGGCATATCTATGGAAAAAATTCCATTTTCACTCTGCAACATCGAGTGCACACCAATTTCTGCCAATCACCTATGCGGTTAATATGCTCACTACACCCCTAGTTGAATATCTTGATTGGTGTAGTTTCCAAAATGGGGTCACTTCTGGGGGGGATCCACTGTTTTGGTCCCACAGGGACTTTGCAAATGCGACATAGCGCCCAGAAACCAATCCAGCAAAATCTGTACTCCAAAAGCCAAATGGCGCTCCTTCCCTTCTGAGCCCTACTCTGTGCCCAAACAGCAGTTTATGACCACATATGTGGTATTGCCGTACACAGGAAAAGTTGCTTTACAAGTGTTGGGGTGCTTTTTTTCATTTATTTGTTGAGAAAATGAAACATTTTCAGCTTAAACTACGTCTTATTGAAGAAAAAGGATTTTTTTTATTTTCACGGCCCAATTCTAATAAAATCTATGAAACACCTGTGGGGTCAAAATGCTCACTACACCACTAGATGAATTCCTCAAGGGGTGTAGTTTTGTGAATTAAGTCACTTTTGGGGAGCTTCCACTGTACTGGTACCTTAGGAGCTTTGCAAAAGTGACATGGTGTCAAGAAACCAATCCAGCAAAATCTGTGCTCCAAAAAGCCAAATGGCGCTACTTTTCTTCTCATCCTTGCCGTGTGCCCAAACAGCAGTTTATGACCACAAATTGGGTATTGCCGTACTCCAGAGAAGTTACTTTACAAATGTTGGGGTTCTTTTATTCCTTTATTTGTTGAGAAAGTGAAAAATGTTGAGCTAAAGCTACGTCTTATTGGAAAAAAAGGATTTCTTTTATTTTCACTGCCCAATTCTAATAAAATCTATGAAACCCCTGTGGGTTCAAAATGCTCACTACACCCCTAGATGGATTCTTCAAGAGGTGTAATTTCCTAAATGGAGTCACTTTTTTAGTGTTTTCACTGTTTTGATCCCTTAGGGGCTTTGCAAATGCAACGTGGTCTCCGCAAACCATTCCTGCTAAATTTGAGCTCCAAAAGCCAAATGGCGCTCTTTCCCTTCTAAGCCCTGCCGTGTGTCCAAACAGCCTTTTATGACCACATGCGGGGTATTGTTTTACTCAGGAGAAATTGCTTTACAAAAGTAGTGGCGCATTTTCTCCTTTTAGTCCTTATGGAAGAATGTAGATTCTTTGAAAGAATGTAGATTTTCATTTTCACTGCCTAATTCCAATAATTTCTGCAAAAAATCTGCGGGGTCAAAATGCTCACTATACCCCTAGATAATTTCCTCAAGGGGTATAGTTTCCGAAATGGGGTCACTTTTGGGGGATTTCCACTGTTTTGGCGCCGCAAGAGCCTTTCAGACCCGACATGGTGCCTAAAATATTTTCTAATAAAAAGGAGGCCCCAAAATCCTCTAGGTATTCCTTTGTTTCTGAGGCCTGTGCTTCAGTCAATAAGTGCACTAGGGCCACATGTGGTTATTTCTAAAAAGTGCAGAATCTGGGCAACAAATATTGAGTTGCGTTTCTCTGATAGAAAAAAGAATTCCTGCAAAAAAAAAAAAAAATTTGAACATTTCACATCTATTTTGCCTTAATTCCTGTGAAACATCTAAAGGGTTAAGAAACTTTCTAAATGCTGTTTTGAATACTTTGAGGGGTGAAGTTTTTAAAATGGGGTGACTTATCGAGGGTTTCTAATATATAAGGCCCTAAAATCCGCTTCACAACTGAATTGGTCCCTGTAAAAATGACCTTTTGAAATTTTCTTGAAAATGTGAGAAATTGCTGCTAAAGTTCTAAGCCTTGTGATGTCATAGAAAAATAAAAGGATGTTCAAAAAACGATGCCAATCTAAAGTAGACATATGGGGGATGTTAATTAGCAACAATTTTGTGTGGTATTACTATCTGTCTTACAAGCAGATACATATAAATTTAGAAAAATGCAAATTTTGCTAAATTTTGGTGTTTTTCACAATTAAATACCTAATGTATCGAGAAAATTTTGCCAGTAACATAAAGTCCAATATGTCACGAGAAAACAGTCTCAGAATCGCTTGGATAGGTAAAAAATTGGCTGTGTCCTGAAGGCCAAAACAGGCTGCGTCCTGAAGGGGTTAATATTGCCACTGAAAGGAAGTGGTATTCTGAAACAAATACTGCCATTATTACCATCAGGATTGTGCTAGTGGCTGAAAGTCACTAGCAGGATCCTAGAGAAGGAAGCCGGATTATAGCTATTCAGCCCTGACATCACGTCTAAAGTGACTCTCACCAGACAGTTGCTTTTAGCATCACCTATAAGGTACTGAGTTCTTATCACCTATTAGCTCTGAGTTTGAATTTTGCTTTATAGGTGGTAATTGTTTCATAAACGGTTTTATTTTTTATTTTTTGTGGGTAGTAATTAATTTGTGTATGTATGTATGTGGTGTTTTTTTTTTCTTGCAAGGTCAGGAAGGGTACATTTAGAATTAGTAAATACTGTAGCACCTCTCCAATTCATCACCACAATGGCTGAGGTCCTGGGTGCACTGGTTTGGTCCAAAAAATAAATAAAATGTGAATAGATCAAAACATTTCATTACAAACTATACAAAATAACTAAATACTATATCAAGTATACAATTACATTTATAGTCCAAGAGATATGAACAACTATTGCAAAGTACGGGATTCTGTAATGTTTGTAATAAAAACCGTTGTACTACAGATTGTCTTATTACTAGTTGAATATATTTCCAACTAAAAATATGTCAAATAATGGTGTAAACCCAAAATTAAATCCTTTTTAAATGTATAAACATTGGTAAGGTGCTAATGTGTATCTAAGGCTATGTTCACATTTGTGTCAGGGCTCCGTTCTGACGTTCCATCTGAGCTTTCCGTCGGAACAGAGCCCTTACTGACACAAACAGAAACCATAGGTTTGCATCACCATTGATTTCAATGGTGACGGATCCGGTGCCAATGGTTTCCGTTTGTCTCAGTTGTGCAAGGGTTCTGTCGTTTTGACTGAATCAATACTGTAGTCGACTATGGTATTGATTCCGTCAAAATGATGGAACCCTTGAACAACTGAGAAAACTGAAACCATTGGCACCGGATCTATCACCATTAAAATCAATGGTGATGGAAACGGAAACCTGTGGTTTCCATTTGTGTCAGTCAGGGCTCTGTTCCGACGAAAAGCTTTGATGGAACGTCGGAACGGAGCCCTGATGCAGATGTAAACGAAGCCTAAACCATCAGGATTAGGGTATATTGTTAATTCTGTCCTTCCTAGAAACCAGTACAGTTAATAATATCACTGTAAATTGGTCAGGGGAAATCACGTCAAAACCATTGGTTGGCATGACAGCCTAGGGGCCTCATAGGAGACTGTCAGTATCACACGATATACTGCAATACATTAGTATTGCAGTATATCGTGCAAGCGATCCAACGATCTCTGGTTCAAGTCGCCTAGGGGAACAGGTAAAAAAGAAAGATGAAAAGATGGAATTAACTCACCTTTAGATGTGCCCCCAGTGGCCAACTGAGAGCACAAGAGCAGAAACAGTTAACTAAGAACCTCATGTTCATTGATTAATATTGTGGATGTGCGGTTCTTGTTTTTCCTCTTCAACTTTGTTTCTCCCCTTCAACTTGGGTTATAAGCACTCCACGCTTTTGACCTAGCTGATTTTAATTAAGGAATGACCTCATAACTGTTTCTGCTCTTGTGCTCCCAGTTGCCCATCTTTTCACTTGTTGTGGTGGTGTCTGTTGCTCTGGTGCTGCACTTGTGGGGGGACGTGGCCCAGAGCCAAGGTGGCTAGGCCTGGCAGCAGGGGTGCTTCTGGGCCTCTGGGATGCTCCCTCTGCGGGTGAGGTATTGCGGTGGCAGGCGCCGCCATGCGGTGCTGCAACCAATAGTGTAGGGACCCACTTATCGGAGGTCGCCGTGAAGTGGCAAGTGGGCTTATACAATTTGATCAAAATGTTAACTAAGTACCTCATGTTCATGTTCATTGATTACCATTGTGGATGTGTGGTCCTTGCTTCTCATCTTCAATCAGTATATCATTATTTAGTCCGCACAGTGAACGTCGTAAAAAATAAAATATTGAAAACGCCAGAATCTGTATTTTTTAGTCACTTCATCTCCCACATAAAATAGAATAAAAAGTGATCCAAAAGTCTCATGTACCCCAATATAGTAGCAATAGAACTACAGCTCACCTCGCAAAAAATAATCCCTCATATTGCTCAATCGAAAGAAAAATAAAAAAGTTATGGCTCTCAGAATATTGCAACAAAACTAAAATGTTATTGTTAACAATCAGTTTTCTCCTTGTAAAAGTAGTAAAACATAAAAAACTATATAAATTTAGTATCACCATAATCGTATTGATCCGCATATTAAAGTTAAAATGCTGTTTTACTACAATGTGAATGCCATAAAAACAAAACCCCCCAGAAGATTGAGGAATCGCTGTTTTTTTTCCTATTCCACCCCACAAATATTTTTTTTTCCAGTTTCCCACTACGTTATATGAACACAAAAAACAAGCCCTCATACGGCAATATTGATGGAAAATATATAAAACGTATGACTTGTGGACAGTGGGGAAGGAAAAATGAAAGTGAAAATCCGAAAAATGGCTGCGTTGGGAAAAAGGTGTAATTACAATTTTGTTGCACCTGTGCAGTAGACTCGAGAAGACACCAATGTGTAGTCAATCTATCTATCTGATGCTGTGGTGTCTCCTTGGGGATGCCCTGAAGAGGTCGTGATATTGCTGTGCAAATCCCTCGGTTATGTACTTGTGCGCTTGCATCTTCTCTCAGGACATGATATAGAAAGTAAAAATACTTGTGAATATACAGTGTCTCAGTAGGTTCAAATGAGCTATTATATAGACAAGAGCGAATTTCCTAAAAATTTATTTTGGGTCCAAATAAATTTGCAGCGAATCGCAAGTGCCCCGATTGCCTTCAAAACTCTTGTCTGACGCTCTGGTGTCTTCTAGGACTGAAGGTGTTGGCTCCTTTATGTTTAATTTTAGTAATGTGTTGGAAAGAACATTATGTGCCACTTACTAATACATAGTTATGAGAAGATCAGTGACGATGCTTTCCTCTGTTAAGCATCTCCTCCTTGTTAGTATAGCATGCTCCACGGACTGTACGGCGTTCCTATTCTGAACATTGCCCTCATTGAATGACACTGTCACTGGAATGGGAAACTAGTGCATACACAGTGCCGTGCTCAGTGTTATTCAATGGAGGCCGCTGATGGACATGTCTAGTCACATGTACTTCCATCATGGTCGTAATGGGAGCACCATATAGTTTGTGGAGCATGCTGTACTAACAAGGGGTCGGCATTTCATCGTTGCTGAACTTTTAATAACTATGTATTTGTAAGTGGCACATATTGTAATGCTGTTTCCCATACATTACTGAAAAATAAGCATAAAGTTGGCAACCACTTTAACGCCAAGCCAGCTTAATGGCACTCGCCATTTGACAGTTTCAAATGTTGCTGAATCCAAAACTTTTGGGAAATTCAGACCAATTTGATTTATGTCTAATCAATTCGCTCATCTCTACTACTAAACACTATACCAAGCAAATAATCACAATGACAATCATAGTAAAGGGGATATGAACAACTACTGCAGTGCCCGCACACAGGAATGGTAAGGGTTAACCTGTGTTTTTGAGTTTTTTGTTTTAGAGAAGCATTAAGCATTTACTTTTTTTCTTAGTCCTTTTTACAACACCGATATGTTTGTCCCATGCACGATTAACTGTGTGAGCCTTCTACAAGAATGGTGTTTCAGTGATATATCACTCTTTTTTGTTTCCTCTTGTTTCTCTAATGTTTTCCTTACTTTCAGGACAATTCATATTTAAAGCAGAGACTAGCTAATAAAATTTGCTGTATAATTTCTGCTTTGCATGAAAACTATAATGCATGTAAAATATTAAGCTTCCTCATAATAACTTGACAATGCATGGTCACCTTTGTAGGTTTCTTTTCTATCTGGACATTGATAAATGAGGTTCTTAATGTTTAGTATTGGCTGAGGACAGCACAACTATTAAAAATGTTAAGTGCTGTCCCCTCTATAATTGACAGCTTGATACTGTTATCCCTTCATGCTTGTCATTGCATTATAATAATACCAGTGATTAGCAACACTGAATAATTTCCCAGTAGATACATAACCCTCAGAGATTATAACATAGATTGTTTTTTATTAATGGCACAAACTGCTGTCTTTAAAAAAAAAAAAAAAAAAAGTCTAATTTTCAACTTGTTTGAAAAAAGACATATTTAATAAATGTTTAATATTCTACATACAAAGTACCTATTTGTAGTAATGTGATTAGAGCTGGATTAAGGTTGGTGGAGGTCCCTGAACAAAACAATGTGGTGGGGAACCCAATTCCATAACTGTAACGATGACCCCACCGGACCCCTATAGCCGCCACATAAAGGAGAGGTGGCTGCGCAGGCGTGTGGCCTTCTTCACTGAGGTCTATGGCAGTTATGGAAGTTGTGGAGCCAGTAACTCCCTTAGATCAAAAGAGAGAACCACACACATTCATGACCACATTTTCACCTCTTTTTGGTTGGATATGATCTCTAAACCGCCATCAGGGGATCTGCGTTTTCCAGAGGGGAGGTTCCCCCGAATAAATAGAGACAAAAGGGGTAGTCAAACAACCTTTTTGGGCCCTTTAAATGTTACTACAGGAAAGAAAGAGGCCTGGGAAGGGAGGTAGAGTGGTGAAGGACTACAGGACCCCAAGGTTGTAGAGGCCCCGGGTGCATGAGCCCTTTGTGCCCTTTCTACAATCTGATTTCAATGGGATGCGGAGGCGTTTTTTTCCTGCGAGCGACATCAATGGGAAGCAGACAAAGCGGCTTTTGCTGCATTTGTTTTGCCCGGGGCGCTTAATGGCCGCGGTCGAAAACGTGGCAAAAAAGCAAGTGTTCGGCCGACAGGTCAAAATCTGCCTCAGTATTCCTGAAGGAATTTTGAGGCAGATTTTTTCGTCTGCAAAAAACTGTGTGAACTAGGATTTAATGTAGGGCTTTACATATGTAAAGAATTGGACAAATGCTGTAATTTTAACTGTGTCTTCTAAGCCATACACAATTCAGTAAAAAAAAGTCATACCTAATCTTTAGGAATAGAAACACCAAGTCCTTTCACTATTTTGAATGAAACAATATGGGTATGCCCAGATGTGGCGGAGTTCTGCATACACGGTCCGCATCAATGCCGCACAGAATCTGCGTTGCAGATTCTGTTGCGGCTCTGCCTAAAATGGGCATTAAATTGATGCGGACTAGCCGTTGCGTATTGAGGGGAAGAGGGATTCCCTTCTCGCTATCAGTGCAGGATTCCAGAGCAATTCTGCCACGTCTGGTCATGCCCTATGACTTTGTTCACACGTAGAAGAATTTAATCTGCTGCTGAGTTGCCTGAAATCTGCAGCAAAATCCAAATTTGTGTTATTTGGTGTTTTTGCCATAGATTGCTCTTTTAGATTTTACAATTGCAATTGAAAATCTGCCGCATGCCCTCAAATCCGTGCCAATATTTTCGTGTGTATAGGGTTTTCTGAAACCTCATTTACATGCATTTTACTTTACTTTAGTTGCAAATTTTTGGTATTGGTTCCATAATGAAAATATGCAATTAATTTCCTGCTAAACTGTTGGTTGTGAACATACCCTTAACCTTACTTGTCTAAAATGTTAAACTGTCTGTAGTTTTCCACCTTTCACCTTTGGCGTTGCCCTGAAAATTTATATATCGTGAATAGTCAGGCAAAAACAGAGATGAATAAATTGATCCAGTGATGAACCCACTTCCCAAATTCATCGGTACAAATAATATAATAAAGCAAATAAATTTGCAGATTTCGAAGTATTAATATTAAAAGTCAAAATGAGTGGATTGAAAATCAATACTTGAATCAGAAAAAAACATGAACTAAGCAAATACATTTAATAATCCCTATGGCTGGGTTCTTGTTTAGGATTTTATTATCAATCCGTGAATCCAAACTAACGCTAAACTGCACGTACTTGTGTGTTGCATGCTTTACATTCCTATTTTCCTCTACAGAAGGAAAATACAAGTGTGTCCAGAGCCAGATAGTGTAAACTTAGACAGGGCTGAAAAGATGCGCCAAATTTCCCAAAGTGGTGCATGCTGTATGAAAAGTTTGATGCATCTAGCTAGACATGTTAGACAATTTTCTCCTCCTTAGAACACGTCTTGGTTGTCGTGGTTTACACCAGTTTTTTGTGCCAAATTTTCAGCACAATTTTTGCAGACGGTGTTGAATTTTAAGCTATACCCTTTTCTGCGATACCCTGCTAATTTCCCGCTAAGCCATGCACAATTATTGAACGCAGTAAAATGGGTGTCTAAAACAGTTAATGAATGTGGCGCACAGCATGTACGCCAGAATTCTGGCACATTTTGAATAGTAAATCTGTCCCTATGTGTGGGGTGTGTAGCATCAGTCAGATATCTATATTTAAACTGCATATGTATGTAGAGATATTGTATAAGGGTGTCCCATTAGGAGGTAATTACATGAATAGATATATTACATGCAGTTGTGGACATACCATGTGCAACTGCATAGTAAGAAAGGGTGGGACCTTCAACTTTAAGGGCACGGCCAGACGTGGCGGATTTGCTGTGGAATTCTGCTGTGGACATTCCGCAGTGGAATTCTCCTGCGGCCGTTTTTTACACTTGTTTCAATACATTTTTAGGCAAGTTAGTTCAGACGTTGCGGAAAACTCTGCTGTGGACCATAGGCTGCGGTGTGGAATTTTCCCTCCGCAGCATGCACTGTCTGTTGCGGAGAAGCGGAATTTCACAGCGGATTTCAGCCTTTGCAATGCAAAAACTGAAATCTGTGGCAAGTCCTGTGTCTTTTCTGCAACGTCTGAATTACCTGTCAAGTATGAAAATGTTGCTGCAGATTCGTTGTGTAATTGCCCCAAATCTGCACCAACATTTGGAGCTGAAAAACTCTGCCACGTCTGGCCGTGCCCTTATATTATCTTTCTACTGTCTATTAGATTGCATGAAAGGCACTGAGCTATTGAATTTTATGGCTTAGAATTACTGGTGGGTTGTTAGAGTCGTAAGGGGGTGCTCTAGGGGCCCATATACTGTTCTTGCACAGGGGCTCTCTGCTGTGTATGTCCAACTCTGGATGGGATGTTGCAGTAAAATGTAGCTAAAGTCCTCTACCTGCCAACACCTTACCAAAAATAAGTATGTTTGCAGGCTTCCTGTTCAGATTCAATGCATTATTAAAAACACATACCAATGCTACCAGTCTGAACTCTATGTGCAATGTTCAAAGGTTATAGATATGAGAATTCAAGCAGCCGACATGTGGACAATTGGCCACCCAACTGTACGTTTGGCTAATACCATGCAAATATGCCAAATTAAATTGTATTACTTATAGTGTTTTCTTGGCTGTTTATTGACCAATTGCACCATAAACAGCACATTATGGCGGACTACTACCCTAATAAGTCCAGTATGACAGATCAATTCTTTGACACATTGTCATAAATCGGCTGTTTGCACAAATGAAAAAATGATGGCTCATAATAAAGGGAAACGTTTCTGAAGCTATTTATCTAATATATGTGGCCAGATTTAATGTATGAAAACAGCGTGTCATTTTATGTATCAATATAGCCATTCTATACAAACTTAAAATGTAATTATTATTTTGAATTAAAATAACAATCTACCATTATCATTAATAAAATTATTATTATTATTATTATTATTATTACTACTATTATTATTATTCCACTTTCAAATTTACTTGTTTCGTTAACATCTATAAATAAATATCTTTGACACATGTAGCCTCTGATGTGTCTTCTTTTCTTCCCTTATTTTACATGTATTTTATTTCCTCTATGTTATAATCTAACTTTAGTTGTTTGACAGATATGCTGTGTTTAAAATGTAAGGTAGAACTGATGTGATCATTCCATTTGGCTTGTCTGCATATGAAAGAGTGCCCTCTGCTGGTCCTCAGTAAAATATGTTGTGGTGTAGAAAGAGAAAGCAGAATATGAATATTCTGCATGCATGTCTTATAGAAACAAACAATATGTATTTCATATATAGTTCATTGTTAATGCAACATGAGTAAAAGACAGAAGGATTCACTGTAAGAGTGTGTGTACATTCTTCACAATCCCCAAACGCTTTTGGAATAATCAATGAAATGTATTTAGAATAAGATTTCTCTACATTTTACAATAATTACATTTGATATGTAATTAATATGTACACTAAAAATTAATTTACCTTCCCACACAATAAAAAAAAAAACGTCCCTAATGTGCTCAGAGTAGGTAAAACTACAGAAGAGATGCGGCGGAGAAGTCAACGTTCTATTAATAAACCATAGACTGCTGTTTGCAGTGATCCATAGATTACCTATGAATTCATGGGGGATTTGATTTCACTGGAGCTCCCCTAATTTAGCTGTAAATTGCTCCTACTAATAGCAAATTTAAGGGCAGCACATTATAAGTCGAGGTCCAAAGGGTTACTATGACATCAGCACAAAGGTTACTATGACATCAGCACAAAAAATATTGTGAAGTTTGTCTAATAACCCTTTATAAAGAATATGCCGGCTTGTTCATGAGGTCACTGTTGTACTGTATGAGCCAGTATACAGTATCTGACATCACTCAACCGTGAAGAAGGCAGCAAAAGGTGCTGGGAGTGCCCTACTAATAAACACGCCCGGACATATAAAAAATATTGTGCCATTTATCTAATAAGCCTTTACAAAGAATACTTTTTTGTGACGTTTGTCATAATATTTGCCTGACCCCTTAATGGCAATCGTACAGTTTCCTGGATAAATATCCTACACTGTTAATACAAATAATTCTGTATTTGTGTTTTTCTATTAAATCTATTGACACTTTCTATCATGATCAATTACTGAGGAAACATTTTCCATAATGTTCTGGTCAAATCTCTATTCCTTTAGACTCATTGGGTTCTATTCTTTATCCTAGAATACAATTCCTTACCAGATCACAGGGGTCCAGCAATCTAACATGAAAAGAGCAATTTGGCGTGATAATCTGGACAGCTATGAATTACTTTCTCTGACTAAAAAAAAGCAGTAGTTTTGCTCTAGCTAAGGAGTATTTTTTTTTTATTTTTTTAACCTGTTGAGTCGCCATCGTGAAAGACTAAAAAGAAACAAAATACTGGTAACAACACAGATGTGAACGCAGCATTATTAGTGGTGATCACTTTCTCTCCAGTGTTGGGATCCTCTCAGCTTCCTGGATCCTGTGGATGTGAGATGGTGAAGAAAGCAGGGGGATTGCATATAGGTTTAGGCACCATGCACACGACCGTAGATTTTGTCTATAATTACGGACCCATTCACTTCTATTGCCCACGGACACGTTCCAGTATATTTACGGGAAGGTGTCTGTGCCATAGAAACCTTCCATAAAAAAAATAGGACATGTCCTATTTTTTCAATTTTTGAACCGTACTCCCATACTTTATAATGGGAGCATGGCCCGCAAATGCGGCCGGCTATTCGCGGCTGGCTGTGCCCGTAATCACGGACTGTGATTACAGGCATGGTCGTGTGCATGGGGCCTTAAACTGCAGTTACTACATTGACATATGCTGGCTGGAGTTAAGCCTTAAATGGACACTAACTTTTGAAATGACTTATGCTAATATAATAATATACCTGATATAGATCAGCTTTGTAATTTATTTACTGTTAAAATGTAGCTGTTTTATTCATGCAAATTCTATGTGAAGTTACTGCCACTAGGTGTCTCCCTTTCTGTAATCTGCTGTCCGCCCCTTGTTGTCATGCAATATCTGTCTCTAATTACAGAGCAGAGGTGATGAAATGATGGTCTGCAGGAAGTAGGGGTGTCTCTTCATAGCTTACCTATAGAAGTCTACGAAGAGGGGAGGGGATAGCAGGAACAGGAAGCAGGAGCAGAGAGACAGACATTCTTTCCATAGAAGTCTTTGGAGAGGGGAGGTGGAAAAGGAGAATAGAGCAGGAGCAGAGAGAGAGAGAGGAGACAAATACATGCTGCCCATAGAAGTCTAGGGAGAGGGGGAGAAGGGAGCAGGAGCAGAGAGAAAGACATAGACATACTGCCTATAGAAGATTATGGAGAGGTAAGGGGGAGCAAGAGGAGGGAGCAGAGTGAGAGACACAGACATGCTGCACATGGATGTCTATGGAGAGGGGAGGGGGAGTAGGAAGGATAAGGAGGAGACACAGGCGGCTGGTAAGAGTTCTATCTCACCCAGTGCTGGATTCTTATCTATACTGCTCATTACTGGTGTATAATTTTCTCTATGCTGCTGCAGCTTCTATATATAATGTATGTGATATATAAAATAGAAAGAAAAAAAGGAGTGCCCAATTTCACACAAATATAGTCCTAAGTCACACTCTATGATTGAGTTTTCTCCCTTATTCTCTGCGAGTCACCTCCTCCTTACAGAAACACTATGATTCTTGCTGGATTACCACACACCATTATCATTATTTATATATATATATATATATATGTATATATATATATATATATATATATATATATATATATATATGATAGAGATAGGATAGCAGAACTCCTCTCTATGTGTGCAGTGTGACAGCTTATTCTGAAAAGTCATCTGAAAGGTTAGGTACGCTTTAAGTTTGTTTCAGAAGTTCACTTCATGACTATGCTATCACAAAAGTACAATGTAGATATAGCTGCTTCATCTAATATTTGATAAGACTCCCATAATAATGAAAATAAAAAAGTTGTTTCACCACTTTGCCCTTTTTATTAACATATTTGAATATTACAAGATAATATAAGCCCAAAATATCATTAGCACAGAAGATGTGCTAATGTAAATCCTGTTAAACCAATAGCTTAGCGTGGAGGTATTTTGCTTATTTGGATATATATATATATATATATATATATATATATATACACAAAAATAGACAGCACTCCGATTCAAAAGTGAAAAATGGGTCTTTTATTTACCCTTGCAAGGTAAATAAAAAAACTATTTTTCACTTTTGAATCGGAGTGCTGTCTATTTTTGGAAATACTGGAAACTTTGGAACCAAGGATCGGGTTTCTAAGGCGTGCACCCACCTGTTATTCAAGCTGGTGCTGCTGGGCGGTGGACTCTTTATATATATACACTACCGTTCAAAAGTTTAGGGTCACTTAGAAATTTCCTTATTTTTGAAAGAAAAGCACAGTTTTTTTCAATGAAGATAACATTAAATGAATCAAAAATACACTCTATACATTGTTAATGTGCTAAATGACTATTCTAGCTGCAAAAGTCTGGTTTTTTATGCAATATCTACATAGGTGTATAGAGGCCCATTTCCAGCAACCATCACTCCAGTGTTCTAATGGTACATTGTGTTTGCTAACTGTGTTAGAAGGCTAATGGATGATTAGAAAACACTTGAAAACCCTTGTGCAATTATGTTAGCACCGATGTAAACAGTTTTGCTGTTTAGAGGAGCTATAAAACTGACCTTCCTTTGAGCTAGTTGAGAATCTGGAGCATTACATTTGTGGGTTCGATAAAGCTTTCATGTGAAACTCGACAGTCTATACTTGTTCTTAGAAATGAAGGCTATTCCATGCGCGAAATTGCCAAGAAACTGAAGATTTCCTACAACGGTGTGTACTACTCCCTTCAGAGGACAGAACAAACAGGCTCTAACCAGAGTAGAAAGAGAAGTGGGAGGCCCCGCTGCACAACTGAGCAACAAGACAAGTACATTAGAGTCTCTAGCTGGAGAAATAGACGCCTCACAGGTCCTCAACTGGCAGCTTCATTAAATAGTACCCGCAAAACGCCAATGTCAACATCTACAGTGAAGAGGCGACTCAGGGATGCTGGCCTTCAGGGCAGAGAGGCAAAAAAAAAAGCCATATCTGAGACTGGCTAATAAAAGGAAAAGATTAATATGGGCAAAAGCACACAGACATTGGACAGAGGAAGATTGGTAAAAAGTGTTATGGACAGACAAATCAAAGTTTGAGGTGTTCGGATCACACAGAAGAACATTTGTGAGACGCAGAACAACTGAAAGGATGCTGGAAGAGTTCCTGACGCCATCTGTCAAGCATTGTGGAGGTAATGTGATGGTCTGGGGTTGCTTTGGTGCTGGTAAAGTGGGAGATTTGTACAAGGTAAAAGGGATTTTGAATAAGGAAGGCTATCACTCCATTTTGCATTGCCATGCCATACCCTGTGGACAGCGCTTGATTGGAGCCAATTTCATCCTACAACAGGACAATGACCCAAAGCACACCTCCAAATTATGCAAGAACTATTTAGGGAAGAAGTAGGCAGCTGATATTCTATCTGTAATGGAGTGGCCAGCGCAGTCACCAGATCTCAACCCCATAGAGCTGTTGTGGGAGCAGCTTGACTGTATGGTACGCAAGAAGTGCCCATCAAGCCAATCCAACTTGTGGGAGGGGCTTCTGGAAGCATGGGGTGAAATTTCTCACGATTACCTCAGCAAATTAACAGCTAGAATGCCAAAGGTCTGCAATGCTGTAATTGCTGCAAATGGAGCATTCTTTGACGAAAGCAAAGTTTGAAGGAGAAAATTATTATTTCAAATAAAAATCATTATTTCTAACCTTATCAATGTCTTGACTATATTTTCTAGTCATTTTGCAACTCTTTTGATAAATATAAGTGTGAGTTTTCATGGAAAACACAAAATTGTCTGGGTGACCCCAAACTTTTGAACGGTAGTGTGTATATATATATATATATATATATATATATATATATATAACAAAAGAAGATTTGCGGCACTCCAATGAAGAAAATGGTGGTTTATTCAATTCCAATACAAAAGCGACGTTTCAATCCTACAATAGGATCTTTATCAAGCATTGTAGGATTGAAACATCGCTTTTGTATTGGAATTGAATAAACCACCATTTTCTTCATTGGAGTGCCGCAAATCTTCTTTTGTTATATCTGACATTTTCGTCCGAGTATCGGGACGTTTTTGCTGGGCACCCGTTCATTGATTTCCCTGTGAGTGCTGCTGCTTTCTCCTTGTGTATATACAGTGAAGGAAATAAGTATTTGATCCCTTGCTGATTTTGTAAGTTTGCCCACTGTCAAAGTCATGAACAGTCTAGAATTTTTAGGCTAGGTTAATTTTACCAGTGAGAGATAGATTATATTTTTTAAAAAAAAGAAAATCCCATTGTCAAAATTATATATATTTATTTGCATTGTGCACAGAGAAATAAGTATTTGATCCCTTTGGCAAACAAGACTTAATACTTGGTGGCAAAACCCTTGTTGGCAAGCACAGCAGTCAGACGTTTTTAGTAGCTGATGATGAGGTTTGCACACAAGTTAGATGGAATTTTGGCCCACTCCTCTTTGCAGATCATCTGTAAATCATTAATATTTCGAGGCTGTCGCTTGGCAACTCGGATCTTCAGCTCCCTCCATAAGTTTTCGATGGGATTAAGGTCTGGAGACTGGCTAGGCCACTCCATGACCTTAATGTGCTTCTTTTTGAGCCACTCCTTTGTTGCCTTGGCTGTATGTTTCGGGTCATTGCCGTGCTGGAAGACCCAGCCACGAGCCATTTTTAATGTCCTGGTGGAGGGAAGGAGGTTGTCACTCAGGATTTGACGGTACATGGCTCCATCCATTCTCCCATTGATGCGGTGAAGTAGTCCTGTGCCCTTAGCAGAGAAACACCCCCAAAACATAATGTTTCCACCTCCATGCTTGACAGTGGGGACAGTGTTCTTTGGGTCATAGGCAGCATTTCTCTTCCTCCAAAAACGGCGAGCTGAGTTAATGCCAAAGAGCTCAATTTTAGTCTCATCTGACCACAGCACCTTCTCCCAATCACTCTCAGAATCATCCAGATGTTCATTTGCAAACTTCAGACGGGCCTGTACATGTGCCTTCTTGAGCATGGGGACCTTGCGGGCACTGCAGGATTTTAATCCATTACGGCGTAATGTGTTACCAATGGTTTTCTTGGTGACTGTGGTCCCAGCTGCCTTGAGATCATTAACAAGTTCCCCCCGTGTAGTTTTCGGCTGAGCTCTCACCTTCCTCAGGATCAAGGATACCCCAAGAGGTGAGATTTTGCATGGAGCCCCAGATCGATGTCGATTGACAGTCATTTTGTATGTCTTCCATTTTCTTACTATTGCACCAACAGTTGTCTCCTTCTCACCCAGCATCTTACTTATGGTTTTGTAGCCCATTCCAGCCTTGTGCAGGTCTATGATCTTGTCCCTGACATCCTTAGATAGCTCTTTGGTCTTGCCCATGTTGTAGAGGTTAGAGTCAGACTGATTAATTGAGTCTGTGGACAGGAGTCTTTTATACAGGTGACCATGTAAGACAGCTGTCTTTAATGCAGGCACCAAGTTGATTTGGAGCGTGTAACTGGTCTGGAGGACGCTGAACTCTTAATGGTTGGTAGGGGATCAAATACTTATTTCTCTGTGCACAATGCAAATAAATATATATAATTTTGACTATGTGATTTTCTTTTTTTTATTTATATATATAATCTATCTCTCACTGGTAAAATTAACCTAGCCTAAAAATTCTAGACTGTTCATGACTTTGACAGTGGGCAAACTTACAAAATCAGCAAGGGATTAAATACTTATTTCCTCCACTGTATATATATATATATATATATATATATATATATATATATATATATATATATATATATATATATATATATATATATATATAATTAAATGGAACATTGCTTAAGTCTCAGGGGTGCCACTGATATATTTTTTTATATGTTTTTTGAGGATGTGATTGTGAGAGTTTTCTACATTTTTGTTGCAATGTACAGTATCGGATGTTTATGAATGGTCCTGGCTGCTGTGTAATAACAAATGGGAGAGGCAAGCTGCATAAATTGTGTGTTTGTTCCTGGAAGATGCTCTGTTAAATTAAAATCCCTAATAATTTGGGGACCATCTGTTAATTCTTGGAACAAATGTTTTGTGCTCAAGTACTGGAGACAATCCATCTAATGGTTTATAAACTTATCTTGGTCTATAATTATACTATTATAGTTAAAAGTCACCATCTCTACTAAACAACATTTTATTTTCATTTAACAAATATTAATTTCTAATAATACATGCTATTTATTATTCTATGGAAGATATAATAAATCTAATTTATTTGAAAAGGAAAATACAATGGGGCAGATTTACTAATGCTATCTAAAAGCCCTTTTACACAGGCCAATAATTGGGCAAATGAGAGTTCATATTAATGCTCGTCCCCGATCATTGCCCTGTGTAAAAATGGCCATGATCAGCACGTTTATGCAGCGTTAAATATTATCATTTTTGGCAGTACTTCTCCCAGTGTAGAGATGCGCTGCCGACAAGATGGAAATGTATGGGGATGAACGATCGTAGTAATGATGGCTCGTCCCCATATATAAGCAATCACAGCGGTTTTTGATGCGTTTTTTACAGTCGTGTTTGGAGCAGTTTTTCTATTGAAATGACTCCAAAAACGGCTCAAGAAGTGACGTGCACTTCGTTTTTACTGGGCGTTTTTTTACGCGCCGATTTTAAAGATACAAAAACGCCCCGTGGGAACGAAGCACCATTTTTTCCTATTGAAATCAATGCGCAGATGTTTGGAGGCATTCAGTCCCCGTATTTTCAGCCGTTTTTTGGGGCGTTTAAGGCCCAAAAAATGGCTAATAATAAGCCATGTGAACATACCCTTAGGTTATGTTCACACACTTAATAAAAAACGGCTGAAAATACGGAGCTGTTTTCAAGAGAAAACAGCTCCTGATTTTCAGCCATTTTTTAAGCAACTAGCGTTTTTTGCCCGCGTTTTTTACGGCTGTTTTTGGAGCTGTTTTTCTCTTGAGTCAATGAAAAACGGCTCCAAAAACGACTCAAAGTGGAGACGGAATGCCATTTTTCCCACTGAAATCAATAGGCAAATGTCTGGATGCATTCAGCCCCCGCATTTTTAGCCGTTTTTCGGGGCGTTTACGGCCCAAAAGACGGCTGGAAATAGCCCATGTGAACATACCCTAAGAGGACTCACTTGACAATAAGCTCATCAGAAATTGTCCCTCTGCTGAGGCTCCCCATGATCTACTGTAATCTGTGGGGAAACCTGTCAGAAAGTGCTCAATTTTCCTGCAGCGCCACCACAGGGGAAATGAAGCATTACACAGTGCCCATTCAAGCCAATGGGTTGTCTATGTAATGCAGGACAGGACAGGTCCTTCAGTGCAAGATACACTTTTGGTAATCTCTCTCCACTCTGGCTAAGAGATGGGGATCCTTAACAAAAGACCCCCTCTGTTAACTCTGAATTCCCTAATAGGGTATGTAAAAATAGGTTTTCTAAAGTATAAAACCCCTTTAAGTATATTTTTCTGTCAATCATATCTATCATTACCAAACAAAAACTCAATCAGGCACCGTACTGTTTCACTGAAACACGGAGTGAGAAGCTACAGCTGCAATTCCATCTCCCCCTGTTTTATAGTAGATTAAATTTTGGGGTCTTAAGAGGTATCTGAACATTATCAGAGAGTGTGCAGTGGACATCGAACTGATAGAAGGTAAGGAAGTTGTGACATCAACAATATATAAAGACATATTACAATTATCCACATGTGCTGCTGATTTTAACTACTTCTCATTCATTTCAATACACCCGCAGATTCTTTGAATTCTCTGTAAAAAAAATGTACGTGATACATGTGTTCTGCACAGAAATCAGTCTATTTAGGGCAAGTTCAAACGTGGGGGAATTGCTGTTGAATTCCACTGCGGGCAGTCCGTAGTGGAAATCTGCAGCAGCCGTTTTTTTTTACATTGATTTCCATACCTTTTTAGATAACTTAGTTCAGACATTGCGGAAAATAACAGTGCGGAATTTAGGCTGCGGTGAAGAATTTTCACACCACAGCATGCACAGTCTGTTGCGGAGAAGCAGCAGATTTTCACTGGAGATTTCAGCCTTTGCAGTACAAAGGTTGAAATCTGTGGCAAGTCCGCTGTGATATCTGCAACGTCTGAATACCTGTCAAATATGCAAATGTTGCTGCAGATTCGATGCGTACTTGCCGCAAATTTGCAGCAACATTTGAAAAAATTGTGCCACGTCTGAATTATCAATCAAAAAGGAATCTACTATAGAGGCTTTGAGAAATGCAGGGCAGAATTTGTGGGAAATTGCTTACCTGAAGATTTTGTGGTTGCATGCAGTGTACCCTCAAAAAATACTCTGAAAACAAGAGTGTACGTGATCGACCACAAACTGGAAAACCTCGAGTGTCCGGAGGACAAATTTATTAGGGTGTGGTCCAAACAGGACAGATTTAAAACAGCTCATTAGATCTGTGATGCTCTGATGGAAATATGGAAGAAAAGAGTATCAATAGCAACTGTCAAACACTGCCTTGTAGCCAGTTGCTTAAAGAGATGTGTTGCAGCCGGAAAACCATTGCTTAGGCCCATTAATAAAAAGAAGAGGCTATTATGGGCTAAAAAGCACAGGAGCTGGACCACTAGTCAGTGGAAGAAGGCTCTTTTCACAGCCGAATCGGAGTTTGAGTTGTTCGGGTCCAAGAGGCGAAAGTTTGTTTGTCGTGCGACAGGTTAGCGCATTCAGCCCATAGTCAAGCATGGAGGAGGTTCTATGATGGTCTGGGCATTTTTCAGAAGTGGTGCGGTTGGTGACTTACTAAAAATCGAAGGAGCCATGGACTCCTAGTGCTACCACAACATCCTTATGAGCCATGCCATCCCTAACCTACAGCAAGATAGTGACCTACTGTCTTTGCAAAAAGTATGTTCAGTCCAAAGAACGACAACAGGCGCTGAAGAACATGTTTGGCCACCCCAGAGTCTCAATTGCAATTAAATTGAACTCCTTTGGGATCATCTGGACAGTGTGTTCCAGATGTGCAAGTTACGAATCAAAATCACCTTTGGGAGTTCCTACAAAAGAAGTGGGCTGCAATCAGAGCTGAAGCTTTAGACAGGTTGACCAATAGAATGCCCCGTGCATGCACTGCTGTGATCGCTGGTAAGGGTGGATGCTTTGATAAGAAAAAAAAATGAAGGCGGTCAGAGATCAAATCATTTGTAAACAATGTTTTATGTACAAAACATGTTTATTTGCTTAAATACAGTAAATCCATATTCATCACTAGCTTTTGTTTATTTCCCAAAACATCGATGATTTGGGCAGTGTATTGAAATTAATGAATAGTGGTGTATGAAAAGAAATATATAACAATATCTGCATTTCAATGCAGTAACTGTACAAATTTTCTCCAAAAAATGGAAAAAAGAAAAATTAATGCAAATTCGGTATTAAAATGAAAATCCTCCTAAAGAGTTACCTTTTATTAATCCTTTTCTCATTTGTATTGCAAAATCATTATCAAATTAAGTTAAGCTGTCTTTTATATGCAGTTTTTGCTGCTGTCAAAATGATGGTAATTTGAATAAAATGTGAATTATAACTTGCATTTTATAGACCAAAGATGAAATTAATATACATATAAAATGTAGTCTTGTAACTCAAGATTTTTCGACATTGAAGTAGTAATTTATTTCATTGTATGAGTCTTATAACTGCAGGGGGATGGCAGTCAAGTTGAAGTTCCAAAAGCAGTTAAACTTTGTCTTATTAGCAGAGAAGCTATAGTCACAACACGTTACTACTGGCTAATAAATTTATTTTTTGAGTAATGAAATTGTCATCAATCCTTAGTTAATTGGAATTAGGTTATAATTGGAGCCTTTTGTGCATGAAGAATAAAAAGTGTTCCACACTGCAGATTGGCGGAACACTTTAATTTAAAATATTAAAAACCTTAAAAGAATGTAATGTTAAAACTGACAAATATAACTGACAAATATATATTATATATATATATATATATATATATATATATATATATATATATATATAATTTTATTTTTTTATGTCAAATACTAAATCAATTGATGTGTATTACATGCAAAATGTTAATGATTAATTTAAGACCAAATAAGACATATTGCAATATTTGTTGATTTTTTTTTTTTATTGTTATTTTTTTTAAATAAATAATCTGTGATCCCACAATTTAAGTTCTGTTCACATATGCAATGTGGTTTCCGTTAATAATGGAAACCACGAGGCTGGGGTCATTACTGTAGGGGGTGTAAAGGTTGCAGTAGCATCTGAGCCCTGGAGCCTGAGGGGGCCCAAAAGGTCCTTCTACCCCACAGTGTGGATAGACCATTGGTGCAACCTTTGCATCTGCACCTTATAAACAGCTTTATACTGTCTATTGGAATGCATGGAAGGGACTGAGCAAATTACAATGGCTCACAGTTATCGATGGATTGTTGGAGGAACATGAGGGTGTTCTTTGATGAGAAATTGAAGAGTAAGGCCACATTCAGACTTGGCAGAATTTTTCAGCTGAAAATGTTGCTGCAGATTCGTTGCGAATTTGCAGCAACATTTGCATATTTGACAGGTAATTCAGACGTTGCAGATATCACAGCGGACTTGCTGCAGATTTCAGCCTTTGCAATACAAATGCTGAGATCCGCAGTGAAATTCCGCTGCTTCTCTGCAACATAATGAGCATGCTGCGGAGGGAAAATTCTGCACCGCAGCTTAAATTCCACACAGTTAGGGCAAGGCCCCACGTGGCGGAATTGCTCTGGAATTTCGCTGCGGACACTCCGCAGCGATGATCCGCAGCGGACCCGTTTCTCCATTGCCTTCCACTGCTTTTTAGTAGTGTTCGTTTAGACGATGCGGAAAATTCCGCTGCGGAGCATAGGCTGCGGTGCCGAATTTGGTGTCCGCAGCATACAATGGTTGTTGTGGACGTGTGGCGGACTGGTTGCGGACTCATTGCGGAAGTTCTCCATTGACTTCAATGGAGATTCTAAATTCCGCAATGAAGTCCGCAGATGTTATGTACAAGTTATGTGTGCTGCGGAGCGTATTGGTTTTTTAACATGACATTTCTTCATTCTGGCAGGACCTATGTATTTCTAGGTCTACAGCCAGACTGAGGAAGTTAATGGGGCTCCCGTAATTACGGGTGACTACGTGTGTGCACCCATAATTACGGGTGACTACGTGTGTGCACCCGTAATTATGGGAGCGTTGCTAGGCGACGTCAGTAAATAGTCACTGTCCAGGGTGCTGAAAGAGTTAAGCGATCGGCAGTAACTGTTTCTGCACCCTGGACAGTGACTACCGATCACAATATACATCAACCTGTAAAAAAAATAGAAGTTTATACTTACCGAGAACTCCCTGCTTCTTTTTCCAGTCCGGCTTCCCAGGATGATGTTTCAGTCTAAGTGACGGCTGCAGCCAATCACAGGCTGCAGCGGTCACATGGACTGCCGCGTCATCCAGGGAGGTCGGGCTGGATGCCGAAAGAGGGACGCGTCACCAAGACAACGGCCGGTAAGTATGAAATTCTTTTACTTTCACTAGGGAAAGTGCTGTCCCTTCTCTCTATTCTGCACTGATAGAGAGAAGGGAAGTACTTTCACCTCAATACGCAACTGCTAGTCCGCATAAATTTACTGCACATTTTTGGCAGATCCGCAACAGAATCTGCAACGCAGATTCTGTGCGGCATTGATGCGGACAGTTGCGGAAGAAATACGCCACGTGGGGCCATGCCCTTATTTTCCGCAACGTCTGAACTAAGTTTCCTAAAAATGTATAGAAACAAATGTAAAAAACGGCTGCTGCAGAATTCCACTGCGGACTGTCCACAGCGGAATTCAACAGCAATTCCGCCACGTCTGAATGTGCCCATAGGGTGCAGTCACACAGATTTTGTTACAAAAATATCTGCGACTGAAAATCAGTTCCATTGATCTCAATGGTACTTGCAGAAATCCATGCACCATTCAGATGAATTGAACTGATTTTCAGTCGCAAAATTTTCTGCAACAAAATCGGTAGCGTGTGACTGCACTCTAAGGGGCCTGCATACTGTTCCTGCATGAGGAACTCTTCCGGCTATGTTCACCCCTTCTACCGAATATAAAATCTGTATGATGCATGAAATGTGAAAGTTGGGGGACTATGTTACAAATTTTGCACTAGGGCCCAAGAGCCCCAAGTTACACCTTTAAACGATGCAGTGCGAGAACTTTTTGAATGACCGATACCACTGGCGCCTTGTTGACTTATAATTGGGTCTTTCGGGTTTCGTTGTGTGTCTGTTGTTTTGAGGGAAACAACAGCGCCTCACCTATACAATATATATTAATATTACAAATATTATACTGTACTGTGAACAACTGTACACAAAATCACTGTACTATATAAACATTGCCAGAACATTCAGCAAGGCCTAGCTGCAGCAATATTAAAGTGATCATCTTTGCCTCTTGAAGAGAGTGATTGCTGACATGATAACTATAGTTTTTGTAGAATGTCAGAAAAAAATAGGCTAAAGAAGATACTTATTACAAGGCTCAGTATCTGGAAAGAGTTTTTGTTGGGTGTATAAATTATGATAACAAACTAATACAGATAATATTTGATATTTAAATGGTTTTTAAACCCTAAAAGATTAAACCACATTTTTAGCCGTTTTTGTTTTTTTCATTATTATTGTTTGCTAGCATCTAGAATGAAAAAGTAAGCAACTTTGTAAATATCCTTAGCTACAAATCTCCTATTGGTTTGTGTCTACAGTTCCTAAGCAGAACTATATGCCTCCTTGGTAATAGACTACAAATAAACCTATAAACCAGTATTGTATGATACTAGAATCATACTCCCTTCCATCTGTCCCCTGTTTCTTGGTAACTTACATTTGGTAGGTTAGCAAGATGGATGGCAACAGATGGATGGCAATATGACTACAGGAGCAGACTGAAAAGCCTTTGTTTGTAGTCTGTTACCATGGAGAAATATAGGTCTACATAGAAGCTGTAAACACAAAGTTGTAACTTTTTAATTAAGTCTATTTGCAAAGATACTTTGTGTTTCATTTCAGATCTATGAAAACATTACAAAGCAATCGGCAGCAAAGTTGCACGCAGTCTTTAACGCATCCCCTGATATGTTATTTATTATTGGTCGGGGTCTACGCGCTAGGACTCTTCACTAATTTACGTTAAAGGGCTCGTTTTCAAAACCTATTCACTGCTGGTCAGAGATATATATAACTTGGAATAACCAACATAGTGCTACTTTATAAAAAATATTTGATATCAATGGTGCCCTTTTAAGCATGTCTTACATAGCATTATTTAAATCAAAAGTGTTCCAAGTTAGGGATGTTATCAGTTCTGAATGAAATTTATAAGAATACAGATGTATACAACAGACTATCAGACTATATAGATGATTCTGATCCCTAAATCAAATATAAAACTGGACACAAAGAGGAATCCTATTGTGCAACTAGAGGCAAACTAGTTATAGGGTATGTTCACACTGCTTATTTTCGGCTGTTTTTCAGGCCGTAAACAACCAAAAAAACGGCAGAAAAATCGGAAGCAGAACGCCTCCAAACATCTGGCCATTGATTTCAATGGGAAAAACGGCGTTCTGTTCCGACAGGCCGTTGTTTTATGCATGTCACTTCTTGCGCCGTTTTTGGAGCCGTTTTTCATTGACTCTATAGAAAAACAGCTCTAAAAACGGCCGTTAAAAACGAGTTGCTAAAAAAAAAACGCCTGAAAATCAGGAGCTTCGTATTTTTAGACGTTTTTGATTTTGTGTGTGCACATACCCATAGAGTATTTAATGGTCAATAAACCTTTCCCACTTCAGCAATAAATATACAGTAGTATGAACATAGTTCTTTTAAAAATCACGCTCTACTTAGTAATTTGGGTGATAGGCTGATTCGCATTAGAGGTGGGTAACTTCATTAGAAAGAAAGGAAGGCACCAGACCATAGGCAATTCTGACAAATAGATGTCTGGAGTATATTAATTCCATGCAACCAAAGTGTCTAGGTGTAAGTTACTCTTTGAATCAAAGAAGCAAGTATTAAAGGGGTTATCCCTTTTTTTAAATGTATGGCCTATACTTATGATAGGCTATCAATATTAGATCGGTGGGGCCTGACTCTCAGCACCCTGGACAATCAGCTGTTTGAAGGGGTCGTGCTGCTCCGGCTAGACCCACATCCCCCTGATGTTTACACAGCTCTGTACTGCACAGCTCCATACTTTTAGTAGCGGCTGTGCATTGTATTATAGCTCATGTATATCACTTGCAGGCACTGCATATATTATGCCACATACCCTATAAACTACTGTGAATAAAACAAAACAAATGGGTATGTATAAGGCAAAAGGTGTAACTATCAAGGAATAGCCATATGAGTATACAAAAGAATCTCTGTTTATTGAATACAAAAACACTACATAAAAGTTAAAAACATTTAAAATAGCATGAAAAATGCCATGTAAAATATTGTTATATTGTTATAAATGTTATAGCTCAGTCTGAGTTACTGAAATGGGATGAAGCTGTAGTGAGTTGTAATATCTAATACCAGCCACAGTTGTTACTGAAAGTACAGAGCTATGTCTGGTAAATAATGAAGAAGACACAGTCGTCAGAGCATCTTCAAACAGCGGATCAGCCTGGGTACGAGAGTCGGACCTCCACCGATCTAATGTATGGCCTATCCTAAGAATAGGCCAAAAATTTTAAGGAACCGGATAATATAGAGTTTCCCGGTTTTATCAAGCTCTACTTGTTAGAATGGTCCCTTGACAATAAGCAGATCACAAAGTGTCCCATAGCTGGTAATCCCAGAAAACAACTGTAATCTGTGGGGAAACCTTGGAGTAAGTGTTCAATTTCCCTACAGCGCCACCACATTGGAATTGAAGCATTACACAGTGCGCATTCACATCAATGGGCTGTCCATGTAATGCAGGACAGGACAGGTACACCAGAGGGAGAGACGATCTTTGTAAACACTTTTCAATTTGGCCAAGATATGAGGACCCCCTTCTGTTAACTCAGAACTCACGAATAAGGGATATGAAAATTAGTTTTCTAAACCGCACAACCCCTTTAAAGTGGTATTCCCATCTCAAAGATCATATCTAAAGGTGTTCCTTGTGTGAAGTTATGAATACCTGCCAATATATTTCTTATATTTTTTTTGTTCCGTTCTTGAGATATTGTTTCTGTTGTATCCCAGGTCCCTTTGTGAGATTATAATCTGTTTCCTATGGATACGACCACCGCCGAGATTCTGATGCGGTGGCCTCGCTTGCGCAGATGCTACTGAACAGTTTGAGGAGTATGGCCGGGTTCTCGGGAGCGAGCATTTGAAGAGCATGCGCAGTAGCTCCTGACCCGGCCACCTCTCTGCTGCGCTAAAGAAGTGAATAGGACAGCTCTCAGACATGCGCAGCAGCCAGAGAGCCATCCTATTCAGAAGTTCAGCTAATGTCTGCACATCCCAGCTAAGACGTAGCAGAGTCCTCAGGGCTGTTACAAAGCTCTGAAGCACTGTTATCTCGATAGGCAAATATAGAGATAACAGTGTGAACTTTGCAAAGTAAGTTAATGGTGACGGCAATGTTTATTACTGACGTTATTACACTGAAACAGGAGATGGTAACGAGAGGGGAATAGGAAACCTACTTTACCATTCCTGTTAGAACACAGTGGCACAGAATTGTACCCCCTGATGCTGCATGTAGTAATATTCATAGCAGCAGTGTCGGGAGCGCGCACACACCTACAAGCAGACCTGTGATAATATCACAGCGCCACCTGCTGGATTTGTACAGAAAAGGGGCTTAGTACCGCCCACTAAGTCAGAAAAGCCAGGGAACGAGGAGCAGGACCATGCCTTGAAAAAGTGGAAAAGGAGAGGTAAGAAAACATTATGAAGGGGTATAACATGTTTATTTTTAATAGACAATTCGTTTTGGGGAAGATAATTTTTAAAAGTGAAGATGGGAATAACCCTTTAAGGATGTATTTCCATAATTTTAGTGCAGTTCTATTGAGGGAAGCTACTAAGAGTAAGGGCACAGATCCGTATTACAAATTTGTGTCTTACTGATCCTTAATACAGAACCCATAGTCTGCTATGGACTTACATGGAATAATACAAGGGACTTGTGGAAGTAGCTGTGGATATCTTCTACATTTGCGCCTGCAGCCAGGAGCCTCACTGCGCTTCTTTTTTATACAGTCCAGCAATGAAGTTTGTAGCAGGGTATTCATAACAACAACACCTCACTCGGGCTAGGAAATAAAGAAAAGACGTACTCACAAATGTAAGTCACTTCAATTAGACGGATTTCAGTCCCTTTTATTTGTATTTTTTCCCTTAATCCTTTGCGAATTGAGTGGCTTAAATAGTTGAAAACATTACAAATGTATAAATGTATAATATAAATGTACAAAAAATATATGCATGATGACACTCACAGCGACATAGTCAAAAAAATCATTCTGTTTTCTTATAACCCCAAAAAATATTTGAACATACATTTTTACTCACAGGAACACTTTAAAACTGCAGGTTTTGTTTAACCCCTTGGGTTCCAAAGTCTCCGACCTAGTAATACAAAACAGCTCTCTTTGTAATAATAATCGCCTATTCTCATCCTCACCACGTTGTTTCTCCAGTTGTTCTAACATTTGCCACCTCAGGTCACATATATGATGATTTATATTAACCCCTTTACGACAAAGGACGGATATATATTTGACCTATGCAGGTGCTAGATCTCGCATAAGGACGGATAGATCCATCCTCTGATCACGTGAGTACTGTCACCGTACCCACTCAAGCAGCGGCAGGAGCACGGCTGTTATACACAGCCAGGCTACTGCCCCAACTGCTGGAATCGAAGCACTCTCCAATTCCGGCAGTTTAATCCATTAGATGCCACTGTCAATAGCGACTGCGGCATCTAATGTGTTTGACAGAGGGAGCTCCCTCTGTCACCCCATCGGCGCCCCCGCAAAGAAATCACAGGGAGCCGTTGGGTTTCCATGGCAGCCGGGGACCTAACAAAGGCCCCCAGGTCTGCCTTCAGCAACTGCCTATTAGGCCCTGCCAGAGTTTTACACTGACAGGCAATAATGCTTTGATATACTAAGTATACCAAAGCATTATATATGCGATCAAAAGATGTGACGTCTCCTAGTGGGGCAAAAAAAATAAATAGTTAAATAAAGTTTATGAAAAAATAAATAAAAAGATTACAGTAAAAATGAAATAAAACCACTTTTTTTCCCAAAAAATGTGGTTTTATTTAGTAAAAGTATCAAAACAAATAACACATATATGGTATTGCTGCAATCGTAATGACTCAAACAATAAAGTTAATACATTAAACCTCCGGGTAAACGGCATCCAAAAAAGACGCAAAAAACAACGGCAAAATTCCTTTTTTTTCCCATTCCCCCTATAAAAACTAAAATAAAAGTTAATCAATAAGTCCCATGTACCCCAAAATATTACTAGTGAGAACTACACCATGCCCCGCAAAAATCAAGCCCACATATGCCCACGTAGACGGAAAAATAAAAATATTATGGCTCTTGCAATGCGGCGATGCAAAAACAAGTAAATTTGTTTTAAAAGGATTTTTATTGTGCAAATGTAGGAAAATACATAAAATCTTTATTTAATTGGTATCCCTGTAATCGCGCCGACCCATAGAATAAAGACAACTTATTATTTACGCTGCATAATAAATGGCGTAAATTTATACAGTCAAAATCAATGCTGGAATAGCTGCTTATTTTCAATTCTCTCCTAAAATAAAGTTAATAAAAGTTAATCGATATATTATATGCATCCAAAAATATGAAATTGAAAAATACAACTCGTCCCGCTAAAAACAAGCCCTTATACGGCTATGTCGACAGAATAAAAAAAAAGTTATGAACCTTAGAATGCGACCGTGAAAAAACAAAAAATAATCCTTGGTTATTAACGCACAAAAAGGCCTGGTCAATAAGGGGTTAAAAAAATGGCTAGTTACTGTTGCATTTTTTTCCTCTCTACTTAATTTAATTTTCCTTTTCTTTCCTTTTTTTCCATTTTATTTCTGTATCAGTACTTTCTATTTTTTAATATTGGATTTATGCTCATGCTTGTTTGTCCCACATACGCTTTTCCAAATGGGCATTTTAACAACTAAATAACATTTTTGGCTTCACAGAGAAAAAGCCTTACACCCCAATCTCATATCCTTTTCTACGGTGATAAATATTATCACCTTTAATAATAGCGTTGCAATGCTTACAGTTTAGGTACTCAAAGGTTCCCTTACATTGTGTGGTCCAGCTCCAGTGCATTTTAGCCCACAATAGCCCCTTCTTTTAACCACTTCAGGACTCAGCCTGTTTTGGCCTTCAGGACGAAGACGATTTTTCAAATCTGACATGTGTCATTTATGTGGTAATAACTTTGTAATGCTTTTACCTATCCAAGTGATTCTGAGATTGTTTTCTCGTGACATATTGTACTTTATGTTAGTGAAAAAGTGTGGTCGATAAATTCAATATGTATTTGTAAAAAACACCAAGATTTGAAGAAAATTTGCAATAATTAGCATTTTTCTAAATTTAAATGTATCTGCTTGTAAAACAGATAGTAATACCACAAAAAATAGTTACTAGTTTACATTTCCCATATGTCTACTTTATGTTTGCATCGTTTTTTGAACATTCTTTTATTTTTCTAGGACGTTACAAGGCTTAGAACTTTAGCAGCGATTTCTCATATTTTCAAGAAAATTTCAAAAGGCCATTTTTACAAGGACCAGTTCAGTTCTGAAGTGGCTTTGAGCAGAGGCGTAGCTAGGTTCTCCAGCACCCGGGGCAAAGATTCAGTTTGGGGCCCCCCCCAACCTCTTTCCCGACATCTCCTTCCCCCTCGCCGTGTTTGTTTTCTCTACCAATCGACGTGTCATTTCTTTTCCACATTTCTTTTTATGTAACGCGAGCATAAAAACATTTGTACATTTTACAAGCAATATGGTTCTATACACAACACCAGAACCAAGCTCAGTACATATATACAGCCCTAGAACCAAGCTCAGTACATAAATACAGCACCAGCACAAATACAGCTCAATTTAGTGCAACCCCTGCCGTAAAGGTGTGTACGGCGTAAAACTACAGCTCCCAGCATAGCCCGAACAATGGTAAGGATATGCTGGGAGATGCTGTTTCACAAAAAATAAAGAATATCATAATCCTATCACCCATCATCTCACTGCAGATCATACAGTAACTACAGTGCTGATTAGAGGCAGAATAAACATTTACATTAAGTGACTCACCGGTGACGTCTCAGATTATAGTTATTTTTCTCCATCCGATCCAGACCTCTATGATGAATTCTCCTGGTCACAGCCCATTTCTGCAGTTTGCCGCTCACATGTCTTCAGCTTCTCACTTTTCCAACATTTCTGCTCCTATAAATAAATATAAAGTTATCATTATACCACACACTACGCCCCTAAATATAATAGCACCATACACTGCACCTCTAATTATAATAGCACCATACACCGTGTCCCACGCACACACACTGTGCCCCCTGTAGATAGTGCCTGCCATAGAGCCCCCTGTAGATAGTGCCCCCATATAGCCCACCCCTGTATATAGTGTCCCACAAATAACTCCCCCTATAGTGCTGTACAGATACCCCACCCCTGTATATAGCCCCCTGTAGATATAGCCCAGCCCTGTATATAGTGTTCCACGTATAGCCCAACCCTGTATATAGCCCCCTGTAGATATAGCCCACCCCTGTATATAGTGCTCAACAGATAGCCCACCCCTGTATATAGCCCCCATGTAGATTTAGCCCACCCCTGTATGTAGTCCCCCTGTAGATATAGCCCATCCCTGTATATAGTGCTCCACATATAGTCCACCCCTGTATATAGTGTTCCGCATATAGTCCACCCCTGTATATAGTGTTTCACAGATAGCCCACCCCTGCATATAGCCCCCCTGTACATATAGTCCACCCCTGTATATAGTGCTCCACTAGATAGTCCACCCCTGTATATAGTGCTACACAGATAGCCCACCCCTGTATACAGGGGTGGGCTATCTGTGGAGCACTAAATACAGGGGTGGACTATATGTACAGGGGGCTATATACAGGGGTGGGCTTTCTGTGGAGCACTATAGGGGGAGCTATTTGTGGGATACTATATACAGAGGTGGGCTATATCTACAGGGGGACTATATACAGGGGTGGGCTATATCTACAGGGGGACTATATCTACAGGGGGACAATACCTACAGCGGGGCTATACCTACAGGGGGGCTATATCTACAGGAGGGCTATATCTCCAGGGGTGGGCTATATCCAGGGGTGGGCTATATCCAGGGGTGGGCTATAGCCAGGGGTGGGCTATATACAGGGTGGGCTATATCTACAGGGGGACTATATACAGGGTGGGCTATATCTACAGGGGTGGGCTATATCTACTGGGGGACTATATCTACAGGGGGCTATATCTACAGGGGGGCTATATTCAGGGGTGGGCTATATCCAGGGGTGGGCTATATCCAGGGGTGGGCTATATCTACAGGGGGGCTATATCCAGGGGTGGGCTATATACAGGGGTGGGCTATATACAGGGGACTATATCTACAGGGGGACTATATCTACAGGGGGACTATATTCAGGGGTGGGCTATATCCAGGGGTGGGCTATATCCAGGGGTGGGCTATATCTACAGGGGGGCTATATCTACAGGGGTGGGCTATATCTACAGGGGTGGGCTATATACAGGGGTGGGCTATATCTACAGGGGTGGGCTATATCTACAGGGGTGGGCTATATCTACAGGGGGGCTATATACAGGGGTGGGCTATATCTACAGGGGTGGGCTATATCTACAGGGGTGGGTTATATCTACAGGGGTGGGCTATATACAGGGGTGGGCTATATCTACAGGGGTGGGCTATATACAGGAGTGGGCTATAGCTACAGGGGTGGGCTATATCTACAGGGGTGGGCTATATCTACAGGGGGGCTATATCTACAGGGGGGCTATATCTCCAGGGGTGGGCTATATCCAGGGGTGGGCTATATCTACAGGGGGACTATATACAGGGGTGGGCTATATCTACTGAGGGACTATATCTACAGGGGGCTATAGCTACAGGGGGCTATGTCTACAGGGGGGCTATATCTACAGGGGGGCTATATTCAGGGGTGGGCTATATCCAGGGGTGAGCTATATCCAGGGGGGGCTATATCTACAGGGGGGCTATATCTACAGGGGGGCTATATTCAGGGGTGGGCTATATCCAGGTGTGGGCTATATCCAGGAGTGGGCTATATACAGGGGGACTATATCTACAGGGGGACTATATCTACAGGGGTGGGCTATATCTACAGGGGTGGGCTATATCTACAGGGGTGGGCTATATCTACAGGGGTGGGCTATATCTACAGGGGTGGGCTATATCTACAGAGAGGCTATATACAGGGGTGGGCTATATCTACAGGGGTGGGCTATATACAGGGGTTGGCTATATACGGGGGTGGGCTATATCTACAGGGGAGGGCTATATCTACAGGGGGGCTATATACAGGGGTGGGCTATATCTACAGGGGGCTATATACTATATAGCCCCCCCTGTAGCTATAGCTAACCCCTGTATATGGTGCTCCATAGATAGCCCCCCCTGTAGATAGACACCTCCGTAGATAAAGCCCCCCACGTGTAGATAAAGCCCCCCGTAGATAAAGTCCCCCCGTAGATAAAGCCCCCCCCGTGTAGATAAAACAGAGTGGTATGAGGGCTTATTTTTTGTGGGGCGAGCGGTCGTTTTTATTGGTACAATTTTTTGGGTACATACAACTTTTTGAGCACTTTTTATTAAATTTTTTGGTAAAGCCAAGGTGACCAAAAAACAGAGATTGTGCCGTTTTAAATTTATTTTTCACATGAGCCCGCTCCATACATCACACCCCACACTACGACATGCTATGTCGTGGTGCGTGAAGGGGTTAATGCACAGCGGATGGTGCAGAGTGAAAATTAAAATTTTCCACTGATATGCCATTTTAGTACACTATATGTTATGCCCAGTTTGTGCCACTGAAGACAAATACCTCATAAAATATTTACCGGGTTCTCCTGGGTATGGCGATGCCATATCAGTGGACATAAACTGCTGTTTGGGCACGCTGTAGGGCTCAGAATGGAGGAAGCGACATTTGGCGCGCAGATTTAGCTTGTTAGTTCTGTTTGGCGTTTTACTGGTATTTCAGTTTATAATGTGGGGGCATATGTAATCTGCGCGGAGAACATCAGGGAATAATAAGAGGGTATAATAATGGGGTAAATAAATAATAATCTGCAGATGTGTGGCCAGTGTCGCACTGATAAATGGCACCAGATCTTATCCGCTTTTGGAACAATGCACATTTTGCATTGCCATATTCTGAGAGCCAGAACTTTTTTATTTTTTCTCCACCGGAGCTGTGTGAGGGCTTATTTGTTGCGGGACAATTTGTAGTTTTGATTGGTACCATTTTGGGGTATATGACATTTTTTTTTATCACTTTTTATTCAATTTTTGGGCAAGCCGGGTGACCAAATACAAGCAATTCTGCCAACGTTTTTTTATTCTTTTTTTTTATTGGGTTACCCCTGGGCTATAAATGACCATTTTACTTTATTCTGCGGGTCGGCACAATTACGTCGATACCATATGTATATAGTTTTTTTATGTTTTGCAGCCATTGTGCAATAAAATCACTTATAAATTATTTTCTGTGTCACCATATTCTGAGAGACAGAACTTTTTTATTTTTCAGTCAAAAAAGCTATGTATGGGTTTGTTTTTTGCGGGACGGGTTGTAGTTTTTATTGGTACTATTTTGGCGTATATGCGACTTTTTGAGCACTTTTTATTGTATATTTTGGGAGGAGGGGTGACCAAAAAATAGTGATTCTGGCATTGTTTTTTTACTTATTTTTTTTGCAGTATTCCCCGTGCGGGAAAAATAATATTATAGTTTAATAGTTGGGGTCGTTACAAATGCGGTGATACCAAATATGTGTACTTTTTTTAACGTGTTAATTTTTTTCCTATAATAAAAGACTTATTATAGGGAAAAAAAGCATTTTTTGTTCATGTCACTTTTAACTTTTATTTTTACAGTCTTTTAAAACATTTTTATTATCTTTTTTTTAAAGTTTTTTACTTGTCCGACTAGGGGACACTTAGACTTGCAGCTTTGATCGCTGCTAGAACACATTACACTACCTACGTAGTGTATTGCATTCTAACTGTCATTGTGACGTCACAGTCACTCTGACAGGAAGCCTATGAGAACCAGCCTTCGGCTGCTCCTCCTAGGCTTCCGTACATGGCAGCCCGGAGGCCATTGTCTGGCCTCCGGTTGCCGTGACAAGGATTGCCAGCCCCCGCAAATGCATGTGGGGGGCTGCCGATCTGCTCTAAACCTCTTCAATGCGGAAATCGCAATCGACCGCCGCATCGAAGGGGTTAATTCCCGATTTCAGCGGCGTCCGGCCGCTGATCGGCAATGGTGAGAGCAGGGCAGACACCGTGCACAGTTAACCGCTGCTGCGGTGTAGCGCCGCACGGCGGTTAACTGTTAAAGCGCAGACGTAACTGCACACCCATGAGAAATTTTGGAAAAGGAGACATTTTTGAAAAATAGCCTAATTAGAAGTGACATTAGAACGAAAAAAAAGAAAAACACAGTTGGCCACAAGACAAAGGGAAAGCTTTGCGTGTCTAAACTGTCAGTATTACAACGCTATTATTAAAGGTGATAAAATGTATCACCCTACAAAAGGATATAAGATTGGGGTGAAAGCAGGGGCGCAGCTAGGGGGGGCAGGCGGGGCATGTGCCCCGGGCGCAACTTAGATGGGGGCACCAGCGCCATCCCCTCCTGCACTATAATTGTACCTGCGTCTATAGGACACAGGTACAATTAGAAGCAATATATGGGCGGGTACGTTCCGTGCCCGGCCATTCAGCACCTTTCTACGAGTGAAGCGGCGCGATAATGTGCGCCGCTTGCGTCATTGAAAGGCGTTGAATGACAAGGAAAGTCACTCTGCCCTGCCATCAGCGCCTTTCATAGACTCTTCGTTCAACCCCAGGAGACCTGCGCAGAAGAGAGCAGGTCTCCATTGCTGCCGGACGGCGTGGGAATGGGATTAAGGTGAGTTTGAATAGTTTGTTATTTTATTGTAATAAAAAAGTGTGTGGCTTTATCTACGGGGGTGGCTTTATCTACAGGCGGGGCTTTATCTACGGGGGACTTTATCTACAGGGGGGCTTTATCTATGTGGGGCTTTATCCACCAGGAGGGCTTTATCTACAGGAGGGGCTTTATCTATGGGGGGCTCTATCTACAGGGGGGCTATATACTGGGGTAGGCTATCTATGGCGCACTATATACAGGGGTGGGCTATATCTACAGGGGGGCTATATACAGGGGTGGGCTATCTGTGGAGCACTATATACAGGGGTGGGCTGTCTGGAGCACTATATACAGGGGTGGGCTATATCTACAGGGGGCTATATACAGGGGTGGGCTATCTGTGGGGTACTATATACTGGGGTGGACTGTATGTGGAGCACTATATACAGGGGTGGGCTATATCTACAGGGGGGCTATATACAGGGATGGGCTATCTGTGGAGCACTATAGGGGGAGCTATTTGTGGGACACTATATAAGGGGGTGGGCTATATGGGGGCACTATCTACAGGGGGCCCTATGGGGGTCACTATCTAGAGGGGGCTCTATGGCAGGCACTATCTACAGGGGGCACGGTGTGTGTGTGTGTGTGTGTGTGTGTGTGTGTTTGTGGGACACAGTGTATGGTGTATGGTACGCTATTATATTTAGGGGTGTAGTGTGTGGTATAGTGAGAAATTTATCTTTGTTTATAGGTCTAGAAATGTTGGAAAAGTGAGAAGCTGAAGATATCTGAGCGGCTAACTGCAGAAATGGGCTGTGACCGGAAGAAGTCATCATAGAGGTCTGGACCGGATGGAGAAAAATAACTAGAATCTGAGACGTCACCGGTGACTCACTTAATGTAAATGTTTATTCTGTCTCTAATCAGTAATGTAGTCACTGTATGATCTGCAGCGAGATGATGGGTGGTAGGATTTATTTTTTGTGAAACAGCATCTCCCAGCATATCCTTACCATTGTTCGGGCCATGCTGGGAGCTGGAAACAAATTAGTGCAAACCTATACGGCAGGGGTTGCACTAAATTGAGCTGTATTTGTGCTGGTGTTGTATATATGTACTGAGCTTTGCTCTGGTGCTGTATATATGTATTGAGCTTGGTTCTGGTGTTGTGTAACTATATTGCTTGTAAAATGTACAAATGTTTTTATGCTCGAGCTACATAAAAAGAAATGTGGAAAAGAAATGACACGTCATTGATTGGTAGAGAAAACAAACATGGCAAGGGGGAAGGAGATGTCGGGAAAGAGGTTCGGGGGGCAAACGGAATCTTTGCCCCGGGTGCTGGATAACCTAGCTACGCCCTTGGGTGATAGACTTTTATTTACTTGTTAAAATGTTCAAATGGTAAAGCATATGTGGGACTAACAGCACGCCAAGTTAAACTACGTTTAAATGAGCATAAATCCAATAATAAAAAATATAAAGAACAGGAACAGAAGGGAATGGAACAAAGGAAAGGAAATAAAAAAATGAAGTAGAGAGGAACGAAATGGGACAAAAGTTCCATGAAGCAACAGTAGGTAGGTATTTTTTTTTTAATATGAATTATCATATACCGTATTTTTCGGACTATAAGACGCACCTGACTATAAAACACACGCAGGTTTTAGACAACAGAAAATAGGAAAAAAAATCATATTTTACTACTTTTACAAAGAAAAAACTATTGGTTAAAAAAAATAATTTGTTCGGTTTCACAACAATCCGAAAGCCATAACTTTAAGGGTATGTGCACACATAGTGTTTTCAGCTGTTTTTCGGACCGTAAAGGTCCCGAAAAACAGCTGAAAAATCGGAAGCAGATCGCCTACAAACATCTGCCCATTGAATGACAGGGTGTTTTCTTATGCCTTGTTTTCCAAAAACGGCACGTAAAAAGACGCCCGCGAAAAATAAGTGCATGTCACTTCTTGGGACGTTTTTGTAGCAGTTTTTCACTGACTTTAGAGAAAAACAGCTCCAAAAACGGCCATAAAAATCCCTGTGAAAAACGCGAATTGCTAAAAAAACGTCTGAAACTCAGGAGCTGTTTTCCCTTGAAAATAGCTCAGTATTTTCAGATGTTTTTTGCTAAGCGTGTGAACATACCCTTACATTTTTTCATTGTTTGAGCAGTGTGAGGGATTATTTTTTGCGGGACGAGCTGTAGTTTTTATTAGTGCTATTTTTTGGTACATACGTTTTTTTTTAATCACTTCTTATTTTATTGTTTTTAGCGCTATGGTTACCAAAAAGCAACGATTCTGGGTTTTTAATGTATTTTTTTTTACGCCGTTCACCGTGCAACGCAAATAATACTATATTGTAATAGTTTCGGACTTTTACGGATGCAGCAATACCAGTTATTTTTATTTTTACATTGTGCATTGGGAAAAGTTTTTGTTTTTTTTACTTTTTATATTTTCTTACACTCCTGAAAATTTATCTTTTTATTTTTTACACATTTTATTAGTTCCTCTAGGGGACTTGAACCAGCGATCATTAGACTACAATAGACTACAATACATGGATGAACCAGCGATCATTAGACTACAATAGACTACAATACATGGATGAGTTACGGAAACAGCGTAACTCGTTGAGCTACGCTGTTTCCGTAACTCCCATAGTAGTGAATGCCAGTTACAGAAGCAGCGTAGCATGCTACGCTGTTTCTGTAACTACTATTCAGTACTATGGGAGTTACAGAAACAGTGTAGCCCAGCGAGTTACACTGTTTCCATAACTCGACCATGTACACGGTTTTCGGAGCTACGGAGTTAAGGAAACAGCGTAGTTCGCGGTTCTACGCTGTTTCCGTAACTCCCATTCACTTCAATGGGAGTTACGGAAACAGTGTAGCTCAGCGAGCACTCGGCTGTTTCCGTAACTCATGACCACCTAACCAAGAAGTGTCCGGGAGATAGAAGATAGAACAGGGTTTAGGGGGCCCAGATCTATTTGACATTTATGACCTATCCTGTGGATAGGTCATAAATGTCCTTCATGGAAAGACCCCTATAAATGCCACGGTCGCTATTGACTGCGGCATTTAACTAGTTAAAATGGCCAAGAACAGCGCCATCACTGTTCCTGGCCGTTAGAGCAGTGTGTCAGCTGTAAAACACAGCTGACACCTGTGGCGTATGGAGTGGGCTTAGCCCGTGAATCCGCTCCGCTCCAAACATAATCCCCTCCACACTCCATGACGTGTTGGCACATCATGGGTCAGGAAGGGGTTAAGTAAGAAGCGGTCAGGGGGCCTGGCGCAGCTGGATCCCTTGACTGCTGACTATAAAACGCAGGGACTTTTTAGCAAGATTTATTCTTGCTAAAAACTGCGTCTTATAGTCCGAAAAATACGGTATGTGACCTGAGGTGGCAAATGTTAGAACAACTGGAGAAACACTGTTGTGAGGATGAGAATAGGCGATTATTATTACAAAAAGAGCTGTTTTGGATTACTAGTTGGAGACATTGGAACCCAAAGGGTTAAACGAAGCCTGCAGTTTTAGGCTGAGTTCACACACCCTATTTACGGACATAATTCGGGTGTTTTAGCCTCGAATTACGTCAGAAAAATACGTCTCCAAAGCGTCGGCACACATCTGCCCATTCATTTGAATGGGTTTTACGATGTTCTGTGCCGACGGTCATTTTTTTCTTAAAAAAGACGCTCGCGTCAAAGAAGTACCTGTCACTTCTTGAGACGTAATTGGAGCCGTTTTCCCTTGACTCCATGGAAAAATAGCTCCTTTTACGTCCGTAATGGACGCAGCGAAAAGCGCCTGCACATGCCATTACGTCTGAAATTCCGGAGCTTTTTTCTCCTGAAAACAGCTCCGTAATTTCAGCCGTAATGGAGGCTGCCATGTGAACATACCCTTAAAGTGTTTGTGTAAGTAAAAATGGATGTTCAAGTATTTTTATTGGTTATATGAAAATAATATGTTTTTTTGTGACCATGTCGCTGTGAGTGTTCTCATGCATATATTTTTGCACATTAATATTATACATTTATATATTTGTCATGTTTTCAACTATTTAAGCCACTCAATCCGCTTCACCTACACACATGAGTAGGGGGGAGTGGTCTCCCGAAAAGCTGCGGCGAGGAGGCATGAGAAGGGGAGCTCAGCAGTCTCGGCTTTGAACAAAGAAATAAGAGAAAAAATAAAAGAGGACTGAAATCTGTCTGATTCAAGCGACTTCCATCTGTGAGTAGGTGTTTTCATTATTTCCTAGACCGATTAAGGTGTTGTTGTGCATACTTTGCTACAAATTTGATTGCTGGACTTACAAGTCAGTGAAAACTCCATGACATGCCATATTATGGATGTATTCTTTCCTAGAAGCTTTGCCTGAGGAGGCACCATATGGTGGCACATGGACTGCCTATGGCAACATAATACATGGGTGCATGAACCCAAGAATTTAAACTGAAAAACAACAAAACTGAATATTGACTCTGTTGAAAGGATTATAATTTTTTACATTTGAAATCTTTTCAAGAGTCCACCACACACTAATCAATGGAATGATGACTAGATACTTTAAACTGGTTGCCTTTGCTTATTACACTTTGTAGTTTTACAAATTAAATACTATTTTACAATAGCAAAACAAGCTTATAGCAAAAGTAAGAAAGATAAATTGTCATAATCTTAATACAATATTTTAACTTTACGAAAATATTCTCTTAAAACACCAAATGTTTTTAAAATGTATATTTCCAACTTATTCTCTAACGTGTTGAATATTGGTAATTCAAAGCAATAGATGAATAGTTACATACAAAATACAATTTTAATTATTAAGTTGAACTTTTAAGCAAAAATTGAGGAGGAGGCTTAAGAATGCCTGCCAATTAAAATGTGCAGAAATAAAAGACCTTTACATACACTAGATAATCATGTCAAATTCTAGATATCGTAAAAATATGACTGTACAGTGTACAGGAAGAAAACAAGTTTAATGTTATTAAGTGACAATTTTCACCCACATCACCAGTAATTATATGATCACCCATAAACACGGCACAAAAAAATAACTTGGCAAAATGTCCAATTCTCTTTATAAACCGTGTTAAATGAATATGTATCAAAACAACAGGGTTGGAATGTACATCTGCCAAATTTAATTGAAAATGTGCATTTGTATGAGCCAAAAATTGGCATTTTGTGCAACAGATTTTTAAGCTTAATGGTATTATATTTTACCTATTTGAAATCCTGTACAGTATTATCTACATTGTTCATCTATCAAATGAAAAAGGTCATTCAATGTCAAACAGAGTGCTCTTAACCATTAGTTTATTACAGACATAAAATTTAAGCATGAACACCTATTTATTTTTTTCTCTGTAGGATCTTAAAGCAATATCATGTTTTTCACTCATGTCAGTGAAATAATATGATGTTGTTTTTTTGGTGTGAGCGAGAATGGGAGGGTTAACGTCCATGATCATAGACCATACAATAATTGCACACAGTCCTATTAACAAGATGTCTTGGATATAGTGTCATTCTGCCATTCCTCATGGGAAATGTGCACTAACCCTTTAATTTTTGACAGTAATTACAATTCAAACACAAAACATCACTGACTAAATATCTACTCCTTACATCATGTATTAACATCAATTTTCCTTTCAAGTGTGTTCAGGAGATAACAATTAAAGGCATTTTTATAATTATATTACATGTTAAAAATATTTAATGGAGATATCCTATTGTTCAATAAAATTTTATAAATGGTAATTTAATAGGAATATAATATAAGGTTTAAAGAAAATTAGGGACGAGCATCAATAGTGATTTGACACATTTGTTGTCCACGCATTGCAGTAAACATTTAATGCTGCAGTTTTTAAAAGTGTATTGACATGAATTGGGCAGGGGGAATAATGTATGATGGTATAAAGGTCTTTAAGGCACACATAACTAACATAGTAAAATAAAAGATATTTTTCAATATTGTGATTGCTTAGCCTCAATTACAAAATAGATATTACTGCTGCAGCGGTTGGTGGAAAACATGTCGCCGTGCTTGACTAATAAGGTGTACAATTAATTTAATAATTATCAACATATTTCCATCGTTTACTGTAGTAGATTGACAGACGAGCCCTAATAAGTTCTAAGGTTTTCCGTTAAAATGTTAAAAGTGATTAGACCAAATACTGTATTCTCCAAACTTATATATGATTACATTAAATAATTGCTTGGTGAAATAGATTTTTTTCTCTTACTGTTTTTTAGTATAATATCATTAAGATTTTTTTTATCAGATATTGCCCTTTTAAACTTTTCTGCAGCCTGTTGTTGAACAATCGGATGTACTAATCCAAAGGTAACTAGCAGGACAATAACTAGAATTCCTAGGGCCCCATAAAAAAATTAGATGGACTCCCAACACCTAATGACACAAAACTGAAACAGCAGCATAAGTTGCGATAACTAAAGGTATGGATAATAGCGTCATATATCAGAGAATCCACGTATTAGTGCTAGATAGCAGAAATATGCACAAACCACAAAAAAATAACAGTGTACCTTCACCGGAGTGGGCCCCGTCAACCTCTGGGCCCATAGCAGCTGCTATGGCTGCCCCGGCTATAGTAATGAAAAAGCAGAAAGATATGGGTCAGCACTGCATAGGTTTGTGGTCCTTTGAAATGAAAGTCAGACACATGCCTCGGAGCTACTGCAGGTCATACAATGCCAAACGAATGGGGTTGCTCAGCTCGGAAGTCAGAAGTAATGACCATGCTTACTAGCAAAACCCTATCAGCCAAAACTGGCCTCCTGGAGCTCGGTGGGTCTATCATGTCTTGCGTAAATCCCAAAGTTAAAGAGATTGTACAGGAGTAGAAAAAACATGGTTGCTTATTTTTTAAATAGTGCCACACCTGTCAGTAGGTTGTATCTAGGATGCAGCTCAGCTGCATTAAAGTAAAAGGGTTTGAGCAGCAAAACCACGCACAACCTGTGGACAGGTGTGCCACTGTTTTTAGAAAGCAGCAATATTTTTCTCATCCTTGACAACCCCTTTATTTGATGTCTGGTGTATTCCACTACTCGTTAGAATATTAAAAGGGGTTGCCTGAGATAAGGAATAAAAGGTCTGAAACAGCTCTACTCTTGCCTCTGAGTTGTTTCTGGTATTGCAGCATAGTCCCATTCACGTGAATGGGGCATCAGATCCAGCACATGGACAAGAGTTGCTATATTATTGTATTATTTCTAACTTCTCATCCCTGCTTTAGTTGTAGTTGTACATAGGTACTAAAGGGGTTGTACATAATTAGAAAAACATGGCTGCTGTCTTACAAAAACAACTGCCACAACTGTTCACAGGTTGTATGTGATATGGGGTATGTGAAGGAGAAGGGTTTTAGGTATCATGCACATGGCAGAGTTGTGTGTACTTAGCCTTAAGGAGGCGTACAGAGTTCCTACAGCTCTGTACTACGGAGGCGTAAATGGCCCCCTATAGTGCCTCCATACAATACCATATTACGAAGGTGTTCTCCCCTAGAAACAATGCTTCTAGGAGAAAAACTCAATATTACGACATATGATTGGAATCCTATGGAGTCTGACAGAATAAAATCTCAGTATGCCCCTATGAAAACAAGGTACAATAGAGCTCCATGGATTTTACAGGTGCTGTTTTACACCTCCATACAACTTGGAGGTTGTACGGAGCCTTAAAATGTAATTATTTTTACTTTATTTTGAATAATATTTTATGCAAATAACAAAATTCTATTTTGTAAGGTTACATTTCAAGAGCTATACTGCATGTTGTTTAGGATTTTAATGTTTAATGTATAAGTGTTACTATTGAGCTTAACCAATATTTTTTTAGCACAAACCCTAAATGACAACTGAAATATCTAGGTCCACAAGAAAAAAAAAACATTCTAAAACAGGTTGCCTATATTTGCTAAGAATAATTGATGGCCAATAGGGACTGGCTTTTTGTCAGCTTCACTCTCATAGTCTGTGCCTGATGTGCTCTTCATTGCCTGCAGAGACTCTACCTCTGTTCAGAGAGCACATCGTAATGTGCTGTTCATTTAGGACAAATGATTGATTCCTCTGTAATACTTCTAAATGGAAGTTGTATCAGTGTCCAAAAGCATAAAAGGATCAGATAGACAGGGTCTTTAGCAATAATTGGTTCGCCCTGCATCAGGTAAACCTAGCTGCTTATGGGCCAAATGTGAATGTCACATTAGGTATTTGTTAAATAGAAATAATCATAGCTTTGAGTACATTACTTGTTTAGAACACAGGTTCTTGCTTAGCTTCCAGTACGTCTCTCAAAAAATTAGGGACAACTAAACTCATAGTTAAATGATGTACTGTGACAATAATTGCTGGAGATGAAGACGCATGAAATAAAGTGTCAGATTCTTTGAGCTGTAGAAATGGTATTTGGGCTCCTCAAGGTGAAGCAAGGTACATCTCACGTAGTAAAATAATGATGTCGAATATTTATACTCTATTATTTAGTGATTCAAAACAATACCTAGGACTACACGCCTCCCAAAAAAAAAGGCTATACAATCCCTATCAATGGCAGAAGTTAAATTAGATATTTTTAATTACTGATCCATGCCGTCTCCTAACAATGCTTTATAGCTTGTAGCTTGTCAACCTTTATTTGAATAAGGAATCAACTGTGTTTCTGTAGATGTGCACTTATTATTATTATTATTATTATTTTATATTTATATCAGATCAACTGGAGTTATTGTATTCTTAGTCTGCAGCTTGGATATAAACTAGATTTATAGAAATATAGCTTTAAATATAGCCACATTCATCCACAACTACTAGCAGTTACATGGTCTCTTTGTTTAACATTAAACACTGAAAAAAACCATGCAAACATATAATGATGAATGTGAATATGTTTTTATTATCATTACCTATTCAGTTTGGTATTGTAGATGTAAAACATAGCAATTTTACTGTTTAGGACCCAAACCTATAGGAAGTTCACCATTAATAAACCTTTGTTAGTATATTTGAAAATTGCATTGTCAGCAATATTTTAATAACTCCATTTACAAATTACAATTTTGGAGAAAAGGGAGAGAGGCCATGGAAAAGTCAAATTTCTACAGCTTCTCTAGCCCTGTATTCTTCTAATTAAGTAAGGGTCTTCAGAAATATGCTTGCGTGTGCTATCAATAAGGTTTACTCAAAGAATACAGAACAAGGAGGAAGATAACAGGAGGCACACATTGGGTTTGCCAGTCTAGGAAGCATTAAAATTTGGGAACATAGCCATCACTCCAGAACAACACCAGGTCTTATCTGCCCTTTTCAATGCCACTGTTAAGAACATTTAATATGTCAGTCACACATGTGTAACTGGAAGGCCACACCAACACAAGTGAAAAACCCAGGAAAACTAAAGGGGGACCAATATACATGTAGTATTCATGCTGAACGCAATTTTCTCAATGCAATTACGCCAGTGTAATTGATGACTCCAGAGTGCCTCTTTTCTCTTTTGCTTTTTTATTTCTTTAATTTCTTTATTTTCATGTCTAACTTACGTCTCATGCACACGACCATATTACTACAGTGTTGTACAGAGTTGTTAAAGAGCACACATGGTACATAGGGCCTAAAACTTGGGTTGGCTTGAAACTCCATGTGCCGCCATAATGCCTCCTGCACACGGCTCTGCTGAGTGCATAAGGACTTAAATTCCATTTACACATTCCGGATTTTACATGAATTTCGCATGATTTAAATGGGAAATCCATGTCTCTTTACAGACATGGCAGAAATTTTCCATGTACATTTAAAATGTGTAAGTGACTTGCGGAAAAGCTTGGCAGATTTCCACATGCGGATTAGCCACACATCAAACTGCACATTTGTGGCAGAAATCCGAGATAATCCTCAAATTTCTGCCATGGATCCAGGAGTAAATACGTGTCATACTTGCCTATGGCAAATCCAACATTTCTATACAAAGCCTTAGGCTGGAATCACACATTCAGTTTTTGAGCCGAACACAAGATTGAATACAAAAGAGAGGAGACATATCAAAATCTTTCCTTTATACTTTTCCTTCTTTTGGATCAACTCCTGACTTTGGCTTTTTGCACCAAAAACTGCATGTGTGACTCCAGCCAAACACCTACTTTTATTTCAATAATTGTCCCTTTCTTATTGTACACATAGATTACAAGGAAAAGGAATAATTACATGTATTTCAAGAGTCCAGATCAGGATAATGTAACATAATATAATGATTAGAGCCCTATTGCTATTATGTGCAAGTTGACGTTGAAACGGTATCTCGAAGTTTACACCCTATAATTATTTTAAGATAGTATGATGCTTTCCTTTGCATTGTATAAGTTTAATTGTCTGGAAACAAATGTACTTGAAAAACAATACAAATATTTTGAATTGTTTATTCAGCTAACAAATAAATAAAAATAATCATAATATTATTACAATTATGGATAAAACTAGCAACATTTTGAAAAACCATGAATATAAATGTCAATTATTTAGATGTAGCATACAAAAGTTTTTTGTTTTTTTTTAAAATCTGCTATATAATATAATTTTCATCATAAACTACAGTGCAAAAAAATGAAGCTTTTAAGATGCCAACATTTCGTTTTGGCAAGATATTGGAAATAAATACTAATGTGTACTTAAATCTGTAAGTATTGTACTTATGTACTGCACAACCTCCTACAAATCATTTAGAAATGAAGAATAATTGAAACAATTAATCTAATTAGAACAGACAAACTGTAGGTTTGTGTTTGGCGAGACACCCATAAAGCCTATGCTTAACAGCTTTTTAGTACCTACGTTGAGAGAACACATCTTTAAATTTCTTCTGCCAATATTGTTAATATATTTAGTTTGCAAATTGGTAACTTACAGTAAACGACAAAACGCATTCCAGAGCATATGAAAACCATTCTAACGTACAAATCTTGCAATTTAATTAGAAAATGCTGTTTTACACTAGCTCAACTCTGTTAACACATAATACTTTTTAGGATTTCGATCAGGTATAAGAACCAACTTGACCTCTTCTCTTAAAGAGGCTCTGTCGCCAGTTTTTAACTGCCCTATCTTCTACCTAATCTAAGAGGCGCTTTAATGTAGATAACAACAGGTTTTTGTTTTTTTTTAACGTTTATATTTGACCAAGTTATGAACATTTTAAGATTTATGCAAATATGTTCTTAATGCCAAACTGGGCATTTTTTTAATTTTCACCAAGTGGGCCTTGTAAAGAAAAGTGTATGACGCTGACCAATCAGTGTCATACACTTCTCTTCATTCATGCCCAACTTTTTTCACTGCACAGCGTGATCTCGCGAGATCACGCTGTGATGGGACTTCCTCCCGCAGGTCCTTCACCGCAGCCGTGCCAGGACGTTTATCCGAATCTGCAGCGGCTGGAGGCGATGTCTGTATAGTCTTCCATAGCTCCGGTAAAGGACCTGTGGGAGGAAGTCCAGTGAGATCACGCTGTGCAGTGAAACAAGCTGGGCATGAATGAAGAAAAGTGTATGACGCTGATTGGTCAGCGTTATACACTTTTCTTTACAACGCCAACTTAGTGAAAAGCAAAAAAAACAAAAACGCCCAGCTGGGCATTAAGGACAAATTAGCATAAAACTAAAAATGATCATAACTTGGTCAAAAATAAACGTTTTTAAAATAAAAATAATGTTGTAATTTACATTAAAGTGCCTATTAGATTATGTAGAAGATAGGGCACTTATATACTGGGGACAGAGCCTCTTTAAATGCTCTTGTAAGGAGGGTACTGTGCTTTTAAAGAGTTAAAATAGTTATGCATTGGGTGGTGCTGTAATTGTGGTTGTGTTCAGTAAAATAAAATTGTTTCAAATTTATTTGGTCGGCGATTATCTCCTTTTTGGAAGGGAACCACGTCAGTAACCCTAGGTTACGCCGTGACCCAGATGCCGCGCCAGCATCAACACCCTGGGGCCCGTTGCAGCAGGGTGGGACTACTAATGTCTGCACTTCATTTACATCCTGTGGCAAGTAAAGAAATAGCACTTAAGTTCAGGCCTGCTTTGCCCATTATCACTGGGATGCCAATCCAAGAGATTTTTACAGGTACAAGTAGATCACAGCATCACAAGAGCTTCTTGATGCAAAATGCTGTTTATTTATGCAATTGCATCCATGTGACAGGGATATGTCATATAGATATAATTGCATAAAAAACAGCATTTTCCACTACAAAGATCCTGTGATGCTGTGGATCTACTTTACACCTACATATCACAGCAGTGTTCTATGTCTCCCAGCACGTCTCTGACTTTGGTGGAGGGGTTCTCCATTCATTTCTGTCTTCTCTGAAGGTGCTGGGAGGATGACTCTAAAGCTAAAGACCTGCTAAATGTGAAGCAGAAACACAGCCATAGCCACAGGCTTTCTATGAGAGGCTGTTCTCTGCTTAAGTGCCTCAATAGTATTATTATTCGCAAGCATAATGTACTGGTATGTAGATATATACAAAGATATGGCAGTACATTACAGGTAAAAACAAACATAAACGTAAAAGTCCCCTAATAGCAATAAAAAATGTTAATTTCAAAATAAATAATTGCTCCAAAAAAAGTACGAGTGAATTTTTTTTGTAATCCGCGTTATTAAGTAAATAACACATAACAGTAAATAACATGGGCAAATTCTTAACAAACTGTACAATACAATGAACAAATTATTTATGGTGATGGGGAAATGGCATAAGAAAAAAATATGACAAATTTTCTTTTTTTTCTGCATTTTCCTTTATCAAAAGTGAAATTCAAATGAACCGCTTACCTTTTTGCAAAGTGAAAACTGGCGTCAAAAACGACCATCTGTGGCACCAAAATTTTCAAGACTTAGGGCGGGTTCACACATGGCGGAATTGCACTTAAATTCCGCTGCGGACACTCCGCAGCGTTAATCCGCAGCGGAGCCGTTTCTACATTGACTTTCACTTTAATTTAGCAGTGTTCGTTTACACGATGCGTACAATTCCGCTGCGGAGCATAGGCTGCGGAGCGGAATTTGGTGTCCGCAGCATGCTCTGTCTGTTGCGGAGCAGTGGCGGACTCATGGCGGAATTTCTCCATTGACTTCAATGGAGATTCAAAGTTCCGCAATGAAGTCCGCAGCTGTCATGCACATGTCATGTGTGCTGCGGATGCGTCTTGCTTTTTTTACTTGACATTTCTTCATTCTGGCTGGACCTATGTATTTCTAGGTCTACAGCCAGACTGAGGAAGTCAATGGGGCTCCCGTAATGACGGGAGCGTTGCTAGGAGACGTCTGTAAATAGTCACTGTCCAGGGTGCTGAAAGAGTTAAGCGATCGGCAGTAACTGTTTCTGCACCCGGGACAGTGACTACCGATCCCAATATACATGTATCTGTAAAAAAAAATGAAGTTCGTACTTACCGAGAACTCCCTGTTTCTGTCTCCAGTCCGGCCTCCCAGGATGACGTTTCAGTGTAAGTGACGGCTGCAGCCAATCACAGGCCAAGCACAGGCTGCAGCGGTCACATGGACTGGAGCGTCATCCAGGGAGGTCGGGCCGGATGCCGAAAGAGGGACGCGTCACCAAGACAACGGGCGGTAAGTATGAATTTCTTTGACTTTCACTAGGGAAAGTGCTGTCCCTTCTCTCTATCCTGCACTGAATAGGGAGAAGAGAAGCACTTTTCCTGCAGTCCGCAGCGGCCAGTCCGCATCAATTTTCTGCACATTTTGTGCAGATCCGCTGCAGAATCTGCAACGCAGATTCTGTGCGGCATTGATGCGGACAGTTGCGGAGGAATTCCGCCATGTGTGGTCATGCCCTTAAAGGACTGAACTACTGCTGCTAACCCTCTTATGGCTTGTCCACACATAACGGAATTGCTGCATATTTTCCATCTGGAATTGCGGATGGAAAATACGCAACAGAATACAGTAGCAAGAAAGTGGGTGAGATTTAACAAATCTCATCCAGACGCTGTGTAAAAATTCCGACCAGAAATTGACCTGTGATGCTAAATTTTCGTTCTGCAGCATGTCAATTCCTGCTGAGGAAAGCGGACTGAATTTCTGAATTTTTCAGAGAAGATGTCACCATCTCCCAGCATTGAAAGAAATGCGGCAAAATACGCACCATTTTTTGCAGTGAACACCGCAGTAAATGGTGCAGTTTTTTTGCAGCGGAATGCCTGCAAGTTTTAACGGAAATGCTGCAGAAATTTTCTGCAGCAATTCCGTTACGTTTGGACAAGCTCTTAGGGTTCTTTTTTTATTGTGGTTCTTTGTAATTACAGCAGAACTAGAAACAATATTGTGGTTTTACCACAATAATAAAATTGCGACCAAAAGATGACAAAAAATTACTCATAAATATAGGGTATGTGCACATATGGCAGATTTGTTGCAAAAATGTTGAAACTGTTCTATTATCCTCAATGGGGCCTGCTGAAATCCATGCACATGCTGCTGAAATAATCCTATGCAGATGTGTTGAATGGACTTTCAATTGCTGAAATTCCTACAACAAATCTCCTGCTTGTGATCTTACACACGTGAGGAGTAATTTATCAACCTTTCCACACCACTCGCAAAAGGGCCAAAAATTGCAACTTTTGGCCTTTTTATGCCACCCTAGCCACTTTTGTGGGAAGGGGGCATGGCCTGGATGAAAGAAAACGGGCGTAAATTATAGTGGAAATTTACGCCATCTCCTAACTGACGTAGATTTCAAGGTAGAGGCCTGTGCTGTTTCCCTACCTAGCTGCCCGATCTGACTACCCCTCTGATTAAAAAGTTAAAATGAAAAAAAAAATTATACTCACAGCTTCATCCCTTTGGCTCCCTTATCACTTCAGCACAGCTTATACAAGGACCTGACGCCGGGCAGCGTCAGGACGTTTTATGCGATGCAGCACTGTTGACGTTGTAGTGCTGCATCACATATATCTTGACACTGCTCGCTGTGGCGCTGCAGTGATGATGGAGCCAGAGGGAGAAGATTTGTATTTTATGGGCAAAAAGGAGAGCGATGTATGGCGCACAGCCGTGGTCCTTGCACCACAATTGTGGCACACAGCACGGCTGAAAGACGCAACACCCTTTTGAAGAGGTATGAAATGCCAGTCTTAATAAATTCCTCTCGTGGTGTTTTTTTTTTTTGCTGCTTTCCTTGGTGTTATTTTGTAAAAAAAAATAAAAATAAAAGGACAGGAAAATATATTCATGTCATTTTTACAATTTAAAGATGCACACAAAAAACACTACAAATGAACATGCGCTTAGTTGCACTGTTGGCATTATTAGTATGTAGTATACTGAATAGCTTAAAGAAGTTTAGCCATAGTGGAACCCACTGTGTCTCCATCGCCTAAGGGCCCTCATAAACCTAGAGGATGGATCCTAACCAAACAACACCCCCTCCCTAGCAGGCACACTTGTTGTGGGTATGGCATCTACTACCTAATGGATAGTTTCAAGTTCTGGTCCACCACCCTCCGCTAGTGAGACCTCATGAAATCAGGCTAAGGCAATGATTCCCAACATTATTAATGTGGAGAAACCACTGAATAATGTTTTAATCCCAGGGAAGCTTACTACTAATATAAAGATTGATGTACGGGAGGGTAAAGCATAATGTAATATTATATTTTGGCCAAGGTTTGTTGACTTCTTTGTCTGTACCCATGTGAAGCATCTAAGAGCAAGTTTGGTTTCCAGGCTAAGTTTGCCATCGCTGCTGTAAGGGTATGATCACACGGCATATGTGTGAAGCAGAAAGATATGAGGCTGATTTCAGGAGATAACGGCCTCTGTATTCAGGCGTTTTTGGAGTTCATCTTAAAATAAATTTAGATTTTTGCAAGCGGATTTGGAAGAGTTTTTGAAATGCATTTTGAATTTAAGGTGTATTTTCAAAGAGGTTTTTTTAGTGTGAATGGAAAATCACCTTGGAAAATGTTTCAAGAGACAGGTCACTTTGTTTTTTTAATTCAGCATCATAAAAATAGTTGTAAGCTGTTGGCAGGCATATTTCAAGTGTATTTCAGAGTAATACAAGCGTTTTATGCTTAGAAATACGCTTGAAAATAAGCCATGTGAACATGCCCTAAAAGTGACAGCTCTAGCTGCTGCTACAATTTCGGGAACCCCTGAACAGTTTTCAAGTCACCCCAGACTTACGGGGATCTCTAGATCACTAGCTCTGAAATCATTGGCCTAAGGTTTCAATGAACAAGTATACTTTACATCTCTTTTATGTTACCGTACTATTTCCTGCCACAGAGAAAAAGTGGGAAAGGGTTCCTAGGATCTAGAACTGGACAAATGAATAGCATATGCCATTGTTGTACTCAAATTTTTATATTTATATATATATATATATATATATATATATATATATATATATATATATATATATATATATATTGTCTGTGGATCAAAACATCTTGCTATGTCGCATGATTATCACATGAGGAAAAAAACATAATTCGAATTTTTCAAATCACTTAAAACACCCTGCATGATTTTTTTCCCCATACTATAAATGCTTTACTATATGCACAAGAGAGTGCCATAACTAAAGAGGATGTCTGGTACGGGCCTGTTCACATCAGCATTGGCGTTCCATTTATTGGTTCCATTCAATCTTTCCGTCAACGGAAACAAACGGAACCACACTGAAGCGGAAGCATTACCATAGAAATAAATGGTAATGCAAACGGAAGCGATAGTTTCCGCTCAGGTTACCGTTCAGTGATTCTTCTGTCGAAAAGGTTGAACGGAACCGGTGAATAGAACCCGAAAGAGGATTTTACAGTGTGAGCTTTTCAACATGATATACATTAAATAGTAAATAGTAATAGTAAATTACTTACTCCAAGATATATAAGTGTATAGAGACCAACAACTATCCCTAATTCTTTATTTAAAGGAACAGTGTCACCAAATTTATTTTTTTTATATCAGTTTTATGTTAGGGTTTTATTAAAAACGTTTATATTTATTTGTGTGTTACTTTTTTCTATTTTTACACTTTTTCTTCCCTATGGGGCTGCCATTTTTTTTTCCATTTGTGTATGTGTCGATTAACGACACATACAGACATGGAATACGGCAGCTCCAGTCCCATAGGGACTGCGAACGGGGCCCGTTCCATCCACTATGGTGTACGCCGTGTGTGTGGGAACGGCGCATGCGCCGCTCCCACACAGTCCGATTTGAAATGCGCGCCGTCCGGCGCCATTTTCCTGTGGACCGGAAGTCGCGGCCGGACAGTAAGATTACTACTTCCGGTCGCGGCTTCCGGACTTGTGCACATGGAGCAGCGGCAGCAGACGGAGCGGACGGACCAGAGGGAGCGGCGGCGACTGGAGCAGGTAAGTGATTTCTATGTATGTTCGTGTTTCAGTGTGTTTTACTAGTGTATGTAAACCTTCTACACTGTGTGTTAGCTCAAAAAATGGCGACACACAGTGTAGGAGGTTAGACCGTTCAAACCCCTCGTTTCTCCCGGCACTAGCCAGGATAAAGGAGGGGGGGATTCTGAGAGCTCACTAGAGCGAGGGATTTTTTCCCAATTTTGCAGCATAAAGCAATGTGGTTGCTATACCACATTCAATGCTGCAATTTTGGGAATTGCTCCATCTAGTGACCAGTGCTGGGAAATATTATAAATTGAATCCAATTTATAATATTTCCTGACTCGTGAAAAAAATAAAAAAAATTAGAACAATGTTTAATCACCTACACACTAATTGTTTAACTAAAAAAAAAAAAACATGTTTTGCTGGCAACACATTCCCTTTAATATATCCTTTATTTAACATCCCTAAACAAAACATTTATTCTATAGATTTAGTAATATTATTTTATAAACACATTTATTATTTCGTTTTATTCTTTGTTTCCAAAGAAGATCCTTATTATCTACAGTGCTACACATTTGAACTAAGACACCATAGTATTGTCAGCTTTGAAAATGTTCCCAATAGCACCTCATGTTTTTTTTTGTCTTTCTCACACCAACTGCTTTGTCCTTCCACAATATGTTGAGTAAATAAAACATTAAGTTTAGAAATGGATAAACATAGTTATTGAGACAATGATCACATGCTTTGTGGACTTTTTGTTTGTTTCCATATGTCTGTTTTCAAAAACATGTTTTCTATCCCATCTTTCTTTTCTAAAGCATCAGTACTACAAGAATTCATGTTTCATATGCACAAGTAACTTTTACAGTGAGTAAATAGTAAAATAAGCAAACATGAATTAGTTAAAAGTGGTGGTTTAAAATTCACGAAAGTCTTGAAATTCAATCCTCAATGACGTGGGGTCGTGACCCACAAATTTCTTACAGATTTATTTTTAGTAAATACAAAAATTGCGTATATTTTTGTGCAGATCCACACCTGTTCATAGCAGTACATTTTTTTATTCTGTCTTTGTGGCAGTCTAAGATGCGCCAAACTTATTAGGATGTGTGCACCTTTTAATTAATTTGACACATTTAACTCCAACAAACATTAGTTTAAGTCCATGGCCAGATGTGGCGGAATTGCTCTGAAATTTTCTCCATTGCTTTCCACTGCTTTTTAGATAGGTTCATGCACATGTTGCGGAAAACTCAGCTGCGGACCATAATGCATAGTGTCCGCAGCATACACTGGCTGTTGTGGACGTGTAGCGGACTTGTTGCGGACTCATTGCGGAATTTCTCCATTGACTTCAATGGAGATTCAAAATTCTGCAATGAAATCTGCAGATGTTATGTGTGTTGCGTAGCGCATTGGTTTTAAGAAAATTATATTTCTTCATTCTGGCTGGACTTATGTATTTCTAGGTTTATAGCCAGACTGAGGCCCCATACACACTAACGTAAAAACGGGCCGTTATTACGGCATGGGCAGGGCCATAGAAATCAATTGGGCTCTCGTAATTACGGGTGACTACGTGTGTGCACCCGTAATTACGGGAGCGTTGCTAGGCGACGTCAGGAGATAGTCACTGTCCAGGGTGCTGAAAGAGTTAAACGATCGGCAGTAACTGTTTCAGCACCCTGGACAGTGACTTCCAATCATAATAAAGATCAACGTGTTAAAAAAATAGAAGTTCCTATTTACCGATAACTCCCTGCTTCAGTCCATGTGACGGCTGCAGCCACTCACAGGCCAATCACAGGCTGCAGCGGTCACATGGACTGCTGCGTCATCCAGGGAGGTCGGGCTGGATGTCGAAAGAGGGACGCGTCGCCAAGACAACGGCCGGGTAAGTATTAATTTCTTTTACTTTTACTCGGGAAAGTGCTGTCCCTTCTCTCTATCCTGCACTGATAGAGAGAAGGGAAGTACTCTTCACCTGAAGACGCAACGGCTAATCCGCACGAATTTCCTGCCCATTTTAGGCAAAGCCGCAACAGAATCTGCAACGCAGATTATGTGCGGCATTGATGCGGACAGTGGTGGCAGAAACACGCCACATCTGGCCATTCCCTAAGGTCATGGCCAGACGTGGCGGAATTGCTGTGGAAATCCGCAGCGAACAGTCCACAGTGGAATTCCCCATCGGCCTTTTTTTTCATTTGTTTCAATACATTTTGAGGCAAGTTAGTTCAGATATTGCGGAAAACTCAGCTGCGGACCATAGGCTGCAGTGCAGAATTTTCTGCCCGCAGCATGCACTGTCTGTTGCGGAGAAGAAGCGGAATTTCCTTTGCAATGCAAAAACTGAAATTTGTGGCAAGTCCGCTGTGTTTTCTGCAACATCTGAATTACCTGTCAAATATGCAAATGTTCGTGCAGATTCGTTGCGTAATTGCCCCAAATCTGCACCAACATTTGCAGCGGAAAAACTCTACCACGTCTGGCCATGCCCTAAGACTGGCATATGAAACACCAGCATTAATAAATATCCCCATCATTTCCTTTCCTTACGTCATATAATGCTGTACATGGGAAATTCTGAAGCATAAACAAGCAATGAATTTATATAATAAGAGACAAAACATAATTCTCTATTTGCAAAAAATATGGTTTATCTATAACTGAACCAACACTTATTGATTATGAATGAATCTTTAATTGCAGCACGATAGCTGGGCACAGTTTTGAAACATCACATGTTAAATCCTTCCCGACCGCCCACTGTCTTTTGGTCTAGTTATGGCTGCTGAAAGGCAGAGAGACAATCACAGAAAAATTTAGCTTGTCATTAAGGTCTTTTCAGGCCCGGTCATTAAGCATTAACCCCTTAACGCTCAGTGATGTACTATTCCGTCATGGTAACCATCCCGTTCGCGCTCCATGACGAAATAGTACGTCACGGGAGGAACTGCCATTTCGGCCGTCTTCCCGACATATACAGGAGCTGTGACAGCTGCTGTCTTGTACAGCAGTTGCCGCAGCTCCCATAGTGGAGACCGATCGCTGTGTCCCTGCTGATTAACCCCTTAAAAGCCGCGTTCAATAGCGATCGCGGCTTTTTAGGGATTAAACCACCATCGACAGCCCGCTACATGATAGTGGGCAGCAATGGTTGCTATGCCCACCGGATGCCTAACAATAGAGTCCAGCTATGCCATCTACGGAAGCCATAGTCAGCCAAAGTCAGGACCCACTATGCTTTCTGTCAGTGAGTAGCTGACAGCTCTAATACACTGCACTAAGCATGTAGTGCAGTGTATTAGAATAGCGATCAGGGCCTCCTGCCATCAAGTCCCCTAGTGGGACAAAGTAATAAAGTAAAAAAAACATTAAAAAAAGTTGTGTAAAAATAAGAAAATAAAAGTTTTAAAAGTAATAAAAGTAAAATTCCCCCTTTTTCCCTTATCAGTCCTTTATTATTAAAAATAAATAAATAAACAAATAAACTATACATAATTGGTATCGCCGAGTCTGTAACGGCCTGAACTACATAATTATTTCAGTATTTATCCCGCACGGTGAACGCCATAAAAGAAAATAATAATAAACCATACCAGAATCACAATTGTTTGGTCACTTCACCTCCCAAAAAATGGAATAAAAACAGATCAAAAAGTCGCATGTACCTAAAAATGGTACTGATCGAAACTACCGTTCGTTACGCAAAAAAGTCCTCGCACGGCTTTCTTGATGGAAAAATAAAAAAAGTTTTGTTTCTTAGAATATGGCAACACAAAAAAAGAAAATTATTTTTTACAAAACTTATTTTATTGTGAAAACGCCATAAGACATGAAAAAAACCTATAAACATAGGGAATCACCGTAATCGTATCGCCACGCAGAATAAAGTGAATTTGTCATTTATAGCGCACAGGGTGAACGCTGTAAAAGAAATGGAATAAAAAAAACCATAGTAGAATTGCTGTTTTTTAGTCACCACGCCTTTTAAAAATAGAATAAAAACAGATCAAAAAGTCGCATGCACCCCATGAAAACTACAATGGATTCCTCAAGGGTATAAAGAAATACGATCTTAACGGCCACAGAGCTCTGTACAGTCATACGGTGTCAACCAGGAATGGATGTAAATGAAGAAAATATAAGTGGGGAAAAAGGGGAAAATCCATGTATAAAAAAGGCACTCGGCTCAATTGGCTATGAAAATACAAATTTATTGATATATAGCTAAAATTTATGATCTTGCAAAAATAACATACAAACAAACAAGAAAAACAAACATCACAAGCCTGGCCGGGTAAGTGTAAATATAGTTTACCAATTAAGGAAGAACAGTCTTGCTCACAAGCCGTATACTGAGGACAAAAATTCGCCTCATGTGGCTATGCAATAAATTGGTGAGCACTATGGTACAGATCAAGTATAAATCAAGAATGATAGTAACACAGTAGTTTTAGATAACTGAGATAGTACCATAGACATGTTTTAACTGCAATGTAATGGACCGGAGAGTCAAGTATTGGTTCAAATAAACATAATGAACTTGAACACCTGTAGCACACATATAATAGAAATATGCTGGTTCATAGAGGCTACACAGGCATAAATAGATCTTGCAACAGACAGAAGAAATTCAGTGCGTCAAATAAGTATATAATATGATGTACTTATCCCGCCGGTTATGCACGGAAACCAGGTAGAGATGGCTTTAAAACATTTCTCTCGTGGTTAGAGACCACGGTTCAGCAAAGTTCCTTTCAAATGCCAGGAATGAGTAACAGCTGAGCAGCCGCCTATCCACTGTCAGGCATTAACAGGAAATCCTGTTGATTTACATGAGTAAAGTTCAATGGCAGATGGATGTGCACTTGATGAAAATGCTTAATGCTGAAAGCTCGTCTGCATGGATCTCAGGCACGTATACGCTATTGTAGCCAATGAGTTCCGTTCTCCAGTTGTATCCAAGTTGGGTGCAAGTTACATGCCAAGCATGAATTCAATCTCCGGACCGGTACAGCAGTTTCCGGTATGTGACGTCACACAGCACGCTGACGCGTTCCGTCACTTACGTGACTTCCTCAGAGCGTATGAGAAGACATCGACACAGGTCCTCTATATCAGAGGAATCAGAGCCAATGGTGTTGGTCAAACAATCAAGCCACTTGTTAACCCCAATGATTCCGAAACGGACTGAGGTAAGTAATTGCAGCTATATATGGTATACAATTCATTACACAGAAATTAACTCAATTGGATTTATTTCGATGGTTTGAAGAGTTTAAATGATTCTTCCCCCCCCCCCAGGGCTGACTATCCTCACAACATAAATAAAATAAAAATAAATATAAATTAAATATAAATATGAAAATAAAAATGAAATAAAAATAAATATAAAAATATAAATAAAATAAAAAAAGAAAAGATGCGAGCCGGGTCCCAAGAGCCAGACCACACGCTTATACCAGCAATGTGCGCAGGGTCTCGTGGTACAGGTCACATCGGGGCATAGGTAAGTAGGCTCATCCCTAGAGGTTCAATGGGGGCCAGTAATGCTCGACTCGATACGTGCATATTCTAATCCAAAGTCACCCCATATTTTTTAGTGGCACACGAGCACAGGGATGCAGGTCAGGTCCCAGGAGTCGTACCACGCACTGGATACAGTGACGCGGGTCGAGTCCCGGAGACCCGAGCCGCATCAAAGAAACATATAGAGTTTGAGTTTGTTATTTAACCCAGAGGGGGCCAGGGATTTCAAATTGTAAATCCACATGCTCTCTTTTTGAAGTAGGGAGCGATCCTGGTTACCACCCCTGTTATTCTTAGGAAGTTGGTATATTGCCATGAACTTAAGGCCATCGGGGGACTGTTCATGATATTCCTTAAAATGCATTGCCAAGGGGCTCCTTTCCTCTTCATTTTGTATGTCCCTTATATGTTCGGAAATTCGGAGTTGCACTTCCCTAATGGTTATCCCTACATAAAATTTATTACAGGGGCAGAATATCAAATAGACCACCATCGATGAGCGGCAATTAAGGAAGCATCTAATGTTAAACTTATGACGGTTCGATGAGTCATAGAACACGTCACTCTTCTTAACAAATTTGCACTGTGAGCATGTTCCACATTTGAACATCCCTTTCAAATTATGTATGGGCCAATTCCATCTTGTGGCTCTTTTAAATTCAGACCTTACAAGTAAGTCTCATAGGTTTGGGGCTCTTCTGGTTGTCATACTCGGATAATCACCAACCATGTGACCAATTTTTTATCATTACATTTTTTTATGTCATCCCAGTGTTGTCCGAATCTGGAGATAAATGTCACTTTATTCTCCTGTTCCCCAGGTAAAAGTGATGATCTTGCTGTTCTCTTAGTCATTTCCCTTTGTTTAGTATGATACAAAAGGGATCCTCTGTTGGTATGTAGAGCTCTGTTATACCCACGTTTAATGCACTTAGAGGAATATCCCCGTTGTTTAAAGTGTATCATTAGTTCCCTAGCCTCCTGCTTAAAGGTACCCAGATTAGAGCAGTTCCTGCGCAATCGCAGGAACTAACCCACTGGTATGCCCCGTATGAGAGATTTAGGGTGATGGCTTTGTGCTAATAATAGAGTGTTCCCGGCTGTGGGCTTTCTAAATGTATTTGTATCCAACCCATCTTTGTTCTTCCGTATCATAAGATCTAAAAAGCTGATCTCCTGATAGCTCATTGTGTATGTAAGATGTATGTTGTAATTGTTAACATTCAGTGAGTCAACAAACACTTGTAAGTCCCCCTCCGTGCCAGTCCTCACCATAAAGATGCCATCGACATAACGGAGCCACAGGAAAATGTGTTTATTAAAAAGCTCACAAGGATAGACACTCACCATCTCCCAGTACCCTAGATGGAGACATGCATATGACGGAGCGCATGATGATCCCTTGGCCTTTCCAGTCACTTGTAAATAATATTTGTTGTCGAAACAAAAACAGTTGTGAGTTAGGACAAATTCTAACATATCTATGATGAATTCATTTTGATGAGAAAATTCAGATCTATATCGATCAAGATCATATTCAAAAGCTTTTAACGCGACAGCATGTGGGATTGAGGTGTAGAGAGACTCCACATCCAGTCCCACGAGTATACTGTCAGGTGGAATATTAAGATTATGTTGTTTTGTAATTACGTCCCCAGTATCCAGGACAAATGACGGCAAAAGTTTCACAAAGTTCTTCAGTTTCAAATCAACAAATTTACCAACTTTATCAGTTGGTCCATCAATCCCAGAGATGATTGGCCGCCCGGGTGGTGAGTGTCTATCCTTGTGAACTTTGGGTAAAACATATATTGTAGGCATTTTAGCTTCCTTGACCTTTAAATAGTGAAATTAATTTTTGGTTATTAAGCCTTCATCAAAGGCAAATTGTAATTTCCGATTTAATCTCTGACTGATCTCAGGTAGAGGGTTATCGGCCACCCGTCAATAGCTAGTGGAACCCAGTTGTCTCAATCTCACCAGCATAATACTCCTCTTTAAGCAAGACCACGTTTCCACCCTTGTCACTTGGTTTTGTTATTATTTCCTTCATAGCTCGAAGTTCATTCAGGGCTAGGCGTTCGTTATATGAAAGGTTATGCTTTATAGGTTCAGACCACTTAATAGAACTAAGGTCCCGATCAATCCCTTCCATAAAGGCTCTTACATATCAGTTGGAGGAAACTGTTGGCAGATTGAGACAGGTGGGTTTCAAGTCAGTGAATTCTTGGATAATTGTTCAATGATATTGGGGTTTGATGATCCACCATATAAGTCTTCAAGAGCACAAAGTGCGGCCTCCTCCTCAGGAGTGAGGTTTTCTTCAAAATCATTAACCGCATTTTGAAGTGTCTCTTCTGAATTGCGGTCAGCCTTCTGGTGATGAAAAAGACGCAACAAAATCTTGCGTACAAAGAGTTGAATATCCTTATAGACTTAAAATTAATTTCCACCAGGAGCCAGTATGAAGGACAGTCTGCGATTCAGAAGAGAAATATGTGCTTTGGTAAGTGAAATATGTCATTTATAGCGCACGGTGAACGCTGTAAAAAAAAAATAGAATAAAAAACCATAGTGGAATTGCTGTTGTTTAGTCACCACGCCTCTTAAAAATAGAATAAAAACTGATAAAAAAAATTTGCATGCTCCCCATGAACACTACAATGATTTCCTCAAGGGGTCTAGTTTCCAAAATAGGGTCACTTTTGGGGGGATTTCCATTGTTTTGGCACCACAAGACCTCTTCAAACTGGACATGGTGCCTAATAAAAAGGAGGCCTCAAAATCTACTAGGTGCTCCTTTGCTTCGGAGGGCGGTGCTTCAGTCCATTACCGTACTAGGGCCACCTGTGGGATATTTCTCAAAACTGCAGAATCTGGGCAATAAGTATTGAGTTGCGTTTTTCTGGTAAAACCTTTTGTGTTACAGAAAAAATGGAATAAAAAGGATTTTCTGACAAAAAAAATAAATATTTCAATTTCACCTTTACATTGCTCTAAATTCCTGTGAAACACATAAAGGGTTAATAAACTTTCTATATGCTGTTGTGAATACTTTGAGGGGTTTCGTTTCTAAAATGGGGTGTTTGATAGGGGTTTCTAATATATAGGCCCCTCAAAGCAAATTCAGAACTGAACTGGAACCTAAAAAATAATAAAAATGAGGCAATACTTCGCTTCTTACATTAAACTAATCATGAGCAGTGCCCACCCCGAGATTACCCTAGTTTTGACCGCTTGTATAAACGGAGACCTCTATTAGACCGTTTCAGTGCCCGGTTTTTCAAAGCATACACCACCGAGAATTTTATTTGTATTGATGAGTCCTTGGTACATTTTTAAGGGAGGCTTCAATTCCGCCAGTACCTGCCGAGTAAGAGGGCAAGGTATGGCGTGAAGATGTATAAGCTGTGCGAGAGTGCATCAGGGTATACTTACAAATTTAGGATATATGAAGGGAAGGATACCAGTATTCAGCCCCCAGAATGCCCCCCCCCCCTTACTGGGAGTTATGGAAAAATTGTGTGGGATTTGGTGCACCCACTGCTGGACCAGGGTTACCACCTCTACCTGGATAATTTTTATACCAGCGTCCCTCTCTTCAACTGCCTCGTTTCCAGAAGTACTGCGACATGTGGCACTGCTAGAAGAAATCTGAGAGGCCTCCCTAAGACACTGCTTGGGCAAACACTCAGAAGGGGTGAGAGCATGGCACATTCTAGCAGTAACATATTGTGTGTCAAGTACAAGGATAAGAGAGATGTCCTTGTATTGACAACAATACATTGCCACACCAGTATCCATGTACCTGTATGAGGTACCAGTACAGAGACCCCCAAACCAGACTGCATCCTGGACTACAATAGGTACATGGGAGGGGTGGACATGTCAGATCAAGTCCTGAAGCCCTACAGCGCCATGCAGTGTGTTATAAGAAGCTGGCCGTGCACATCATACAGATGGCATTGTACCATGCGTACATGCTACGTCGATGTGCGGGCCAGAGGCGAACTTTTCTGGAATTTCAAAGAGGTGGTTATCAAGAACCTAATCTTTAGGAACCAAGAAAGGGGGGGGCATCCAGTACTTCTGGAAGCGAGGCCACACGCATCGTACCAGGGCAACACTTTCCAGGAGAAGTTCCCCAAACTGGCAAGAAGGGAAAAAGTCAAAAGAGGTGCAAAGTCCGCTATAAGAGTGGGATAATCAAGGACACAATATATCAATGTGACACGTGTCCCGAAAAACCAGGGCTCTGTATGAAAGTGTTTTAAAATTTATCATACATCCCTTGATTTTTAATTTACCCCAGTTTTACTTACCCTAATGCACTCCGCACAGCTTAACCCCCTCATCTTTCCCTTCAGAGCCCTGTCGTGTGCCCAGGCAGCTGATAACAGCCACATTGAGGGTATTGCCGTACCCGGGAGAACCCACATTACAGTTCAGGGGGTGTATGTCTCTGGTCAACATGCTCACTACACCTCAGGATGAATGCCTTAAGGGGTGTCGTTTTTAAAACGGGGCCACTTCTTGGGGGTTTCAACTGTACTGGCACCTCAGGGACTTCTGCATACATGACTTAGCACCAGAAAATCCTCAGTAGGCCAAAAGGCAGTTTATCAGTTTGGGGCTCATAACTACATCTTATTAGAAAAAATATATTTTTTTTAAAATCCCAGCCCAATTCAAATAAATTCATGTGAAAAAACTGTGGGGTCTAAATGGTCACAACACCCATAAATGAATTCCTTGAGGGGTGTAGTTTCCAAAATGGGGTCACTTCTGGTAGGTTTCCATTGCTTTGATACCTCTGGGGCTTTGTAAATGCGACATGGCACCCGAAAACCAATCCAGCAAAATCTGGACTCCAAAGAACACATAGCGCTCCTTTCCTTCTGAGCCCCCCCATGGACCCAAACAGCAGTTTGTCGACACAAATGGAGTATTGCCACACTCGGGACAAATTGGGCAACAAAATGGGGTATTTTATTCCTTGTGAAAATAAGACATTTTGAGCCAAAACAACATCTTTTTTTTAAAATTTGATATATTTTATTTTATCAAAAAACAACATCCAAGAATTGGTATCATATAAACCATTCCATTATACAGTTGTTTATAACCCCCGTATCCCCCCACCCCCCACCTGACCACGAGAGGGAAAAAAAATAAAAATTTAAAATAAAAATAAATTAATACAAATAAAAATAAACAAAATTATATTTTTAAATGTGCCATCCACGTATTCCATATTGCATCAAATTTGAGAACTTGATTTTTACTCTGATATACTTTTTTTTCAAACCCTATACCTTGTATTAGCTTTTTTTCCCAGTCAGTTATTGTGGGAACCTCAGATGATGTCCACCGTTGCATTAATGTGATTCTAGCAATTAATAACACTCTCAAAATTGCCATTGAGTCACATTTAGTTACCTTTAAACTAGTGGGACCTCCCAAAACGATCAGAGTGGAGTTCATAGGCACCTCCACTCCCATCACCTGCTTAATTTCCTCTGTAACCAACTGCCAATATCTCCAAAGATTTGGACATTTCCAGTACAAGTGGGGAAGATCTGAATATAAGTATGGACATTTAGGGCACTTTGCAGTGGTTCTATATCCCATCTGGACCAAATTATGTGGTGAAAAATGTAGCCGATTTACTATAAACCACTGCGTTATTCTATGGGAAAAGTTATTAGAGCTTATTTTTATGGAACTATACTTTATCCCATCTTATTTGATTCTCCCCACCAATATCTCTTTCCCACTGTGTCCTACTTGGCAGCTTTTTACTACCTACATTGAACCCCAATTATAGTTTATACAATTTAGATAAGTGTCCTTTGACCCTAATTGATAAAAGCATGATCAGTATTTTACTATCAGACACTCTCAGTTTTACTTAAAAAGCTCTCGAGCTGGTAAAAGTAAAGATAATCGCCTTGGTTAAGGAGGCCTTCAGGGAGCAATTGTATGTAGTGTTTTTAATTTACCCCCTTGAAAAAGCTGAAGCGCCTGAACAATGCCCTTTCCAATCCAAAAATCTCAGTTATGGAATTTTTCTAATCCTGGAATATACTTATTATACCAGATTGGGGTCTTACTATTTGAACATTTATTTTCCATAAACCTTGTATCATTCCACACCCTATATAGTAGGGTTGCTAGTGGATATTTCCGAAAAGGTATCTTACTCAGTTGTCCCGTCTCCATCAATTCATATATAATCATACTAGGACTACCTCTTGCCCGTCCTACCAAGTAACCCAGAAATGCATCCTGCTTCCACTCCTTTATAAAAAGCAGCTGGGCTGCCAAAAAGTACATTCTAAAGTTTGGGGCTCATAACTACATCTTATTAGAAAAAATATATTTTTTTTAAAATCCCAGCCCAATTCAAATAAATTCATGTGAAAAAACTGTGGGGTCTAAATGGTCACAACACCCATAAATGAATTCCTTGAGGGGTATAGTTTCCAAAATGGGGTCACTTCTGGTGGGTTTCCATTGCTTTGATACCTCTGGGGTTCTGCAAATGTGACATGGCACCCGAAAACCAATCCAGCAAAATCTAGACTCCGAAGAACACAGCGCTCCTTCCCTTCTGAGGCCTCCCATGGGCCCAAACGGCAGTTTATCGCCACAAATGGGGTATTGCTGCACTCAGGAGAAATTGGGCAACAAAATGGGTATTTTGTTCCCTGTGAAAATAAGAAATTTTGATGAAAAATTACATCTTATTGGAAAAAATTTCCTTTTTTTAATTTCACAGCCCAATTCAAATACGTGCTGTGCAAAAACTGTTGGGTCAAAATGGTAACAACAACCATAAATGTATTCCTTGAGGTGTGTAGTTTCCAAAATGGGTTCACTTTTTGGGGATTCCTTCTGTTTTGGCACCTCAACACCTCTTCAAACCTGGCATGCTGCATTAAATATATTCTAATTAAAAACAGGCCCCAAAATGCACTAGGAGCTTCTTTGCTTCTGGGGCTTGCGTTTTAGTCCACGGGCACACTAAAGCCACATGTGGGACATTTCTAAAAACTGCAGAATCTGGACAATACATATGTAGTAGTGTTTCTCTGGTAAAACCTTCTCTGTTACAGAATAAAATTTAACAAAATTGAAATTCAGCAAGAAAAATGAAATTTGCAAATTTCACCTCCACTTTGCTTTAATTCCTGTGAAATGCCTAAGGCTGGGTTCACACGTGGCGGAATTTCACTTGAATTCCGCTGCGGACACTCCGCAGCGTTAATCCGCAGCGGAGCCGTTTCTCCATTGACTTCCACTTAAATTTAGAAGTGTTCGTTTAGACGATGCGTAAAATTCCGCTGCGGAGCATAGGCTGCGGAGCGGAATTTGGTGTCCGCAGCATGCTCTGTCTGTTGCGGAGCAGTGGCGGACTGGTTGCGGACTCATGGCGGAATTTCTCCATTGAATTCAATGGAGATTCTAAATTCCGCAATGAAGTCCGCAGCTGTCATGCACATGTTATGTGTGCTGCGGATGCGTCTTGCTTTTTTAACATGACATTTCTTCATTCTGGCTGGACCTATGTATTTCTAGGTCTACAGCCAGACTGAGGAAGTCAATGGGGCTCCCGGAATTACGGGAGCGTTGCTAGGAGACGTCAGTAAATAGTCACTGTCCAGGGTGCTGAAAGAGTTAAGCGATCGGCAGTAACTGTTTCTGCACCCTGGACAGTGACTACCGATCCCAATATACAGCAACCTGTAAAAAAATAGAAGTTCATACTTACCGAGAACTCCCTGCTTCTGTCTCCAGTCCAGCTTCCCAGGATGACGTTTCAGTCTAAGTGACATGAGTACTGGGAAGACCCCAGCAGTTGGCAGGCACGTAATGAATACAAAAAGAACTAAGTGTGCCAAGCACACTGAAAGCCAATTTCCCAACTGCTGACTAATATTGATTAAAAAGTAACTTTTATTAATTTTGCCACTAAGAAGTCCATATGGACATTAACAATAGATACAAACAGTTTAAAAAATTGTAGCCAATGTTGCTGCTGCACACGCTCAAATAACACTCCGTCTGCATGTATTGCCAGACAGAGCACAATACACACAATTTCAGGCACATAATAATTTCACAGTATCCTTACTACAATTCCTACTCACACACAATTATTTTCTTTTTGATAGCAAACTTTATCACCAACTTAAAGGCACGGCTATGGGCACTGTATGTGCACCCACTTACGCTAATTTATTTCTAGGGTGGTGGGAGGACACTTTAATCTTTAATGATGATTTACTTTTTTTCACTTGTCACATTTTATTTTGGGGAAGATATATAGATGACATACTTGTCTTTTGGGAGGGGGACACTGCCCTTTTCTCTGACTTTATGGACATCATTAATAACAACCAAATCGGGATGAAATTCACTCACACTATACACACAAAAGAAATTAATTTTTTGGATCTAAAAATTACCCTGGACCCTGGTGGGGCTGTTCAAACTCAAATCTATAGAAAAGAGACTGCAACCAACAGTTTCTTACATTGGGGAAGTTTCCATCCCCCGGCTCTTAAAAAAGGCATTCCAATTGGGCAATACTTGAGGGCTAAAAGAAATTGCTCTGAAGAATCTACCTTTCAATTGGAATGTGACACTTTATACAATAAATTTTTGGCACGAGGCTACCCAAAGAAGACTCTGCATAGAGCCTATGCTAGAGCTAGGGCAACATCTAGGGATGCACTACTTCATGGTACAAGGGAGGACAATAAATCGAATTCTGACAAAATTGAACCATCTTCCCTTATCAGATGTATAGGGAATTTTGACAACTGTTCATATCGGATTAAAGATATTCTTAAGAAGCATTGGTCTATTCTGCAAGCAGATACTGACCTCTGTGACATTATTTCTAGTGTACCCAACATTACCTATAGGAGAGGTAAAAACCTCCGTGAACACCTGACACATAGCCATTACTCCAGACCATCAACGTCACGTAAAAGCTGGCTTCCACCTCCAGTACAGGGATCTTTCCCTTGTGGCAGATGTTCTTTCTGCCCACTAATGCCGACAACCAAAACCTTCATAAATCCAGGCGATGGCAAAACGTTCACCATCAGACAATTCATAAATTGTCAAAGTAGTGGTATTATTTATGCGGCACAGTGTCCCTGCCCAAAATTATATGTGGGCAAGACTATCCAACAACTCCGTAGAAGAATTTCCAAACATAAAAGTACGATCAACACCCAAGAAGATACACCTTTATCTAAACATGTCAGATTCCACCATCAAGGTGATATTAATGCCCTGAAATTCTGGGGCATCACTCAAGTCAAATTGGGCCCTAGGGCGGGTAACCTTGATAAAAAACTTTTACAAGAAGAGGCTAAATGGATCCACAGACTTGGATCCTTGAGCCCTAATGGACTGAATGAGGGCTTCACCTTCTTTGCCTTCCTATAGTCCCCCTGCCCAATATTGATTTACAAATGTCAGACAAATTACCTTATTCGCTAGACAGCGAATCTGAATATTTACATTCCAATTCATAATAAGGACAGCATATCTCTCTATATATTTTATTTATATATTACTCTTTATTCTACATGTCCATTTGGACCACTACTCTTCTTCCTTTTTTCTTCTTTTTTCTTTTCATTTCTAAGTGAACCATTTCCTGGACGTACAAAAGCATCTGGACACAAATTTCATATATTAATCTCGAGTATAGATAATATATACACATATACGAGAATACATACCTGATTCCTATTTGACTTTCTGCACTGCATTCTTCAGGTACCCAGATGTTTGCACTCATCCAGATGTTCGTAGGACGTGGCTAGAATTGAATCACAGAACTATCCACGCTACGATATATCTGGACTTTTGCTACAAAAAGCATTAAAGTCCTTCTATGTCTCTAGTGCGCAATCGCGCCCCATGTACTTTTCTTGTAAGCCATGCGAGTTTGGACACTGCAAAAATGCATTCATAAATGTCCAAATTGACTAAGTCCGATCGGACATGGAATACGCATGCGCCACCAAGAGAACCAAAACAGCAGCCAATTTGACTATGTCCAACTGGGATACTGATGCCCATGCGCGTCAGGTTTACCCTAATTGGTTCTATATCTCCGCACATATTGGCTCATATCTATGCCAATCAATTGATATGGAGGATTGCCTCGGCTACTCCTTTACCCAGACATGCGCATCTATCACTATCACTACATATCTTTAAGACTGGCCAGATGCAATATACGCATGCGCCATCAGTAAAAATAAAAACTCAGTAAAACCCCTATAAAAAGATACTGAGTCCGACTCTGGACCCAGTACCCATGCGCATTCGGCGTTTCCTCATTGGCTGCACGTACATGGCCCCCACATTGGCTAATTTCTATGTCAATCTGGGGATGTGGAGGCTCGATCTCGAAAACGAGATCCTATTGGTTCCGACACAGGTGTACCCTGTCTGTTATGAAATTGAAGTCTTTAAAGGAAGTAACAATATGTACGCGCGCTCACTAGCCCCGTTTTGATCCCCTGAGGACGCTGTGTTGACAGCGAAACATGTCGGGGGGGCTAAATTTATCATTTTAAACAGCCATGCTTGCTTAGCAATCCCAGCACGCACATTTGAATTTAACCTTGAGAGTAACACTGAATCTGTCACGACACGGCAGTCTGCAGCAGCCGATCTGTCAGATCTGGTATCTTGTTAATCCCAGCACCTTGTGCTCTGTCTGGCAATACATGCAGACGGAGTGTTATTTGAGCGTGTGCAGCAGCAACATTGGCTACAATTTTTTAAACTGTTTGTATCTATTGTTAATGTCCATATGGACTTCTTAGTGGCAAAATTAATAAAAGTTACTTTTTAATCAATATTAGTCAGCAGTTGGGAAATTGGCTTTCAGTGTGCTTGGCACACTTAGTTCTTTTCAGTCTAAGTGACGGCTGCAGCCAATCACAGGCTGCAGCGGTCACATGGACTGCCGCGTCATCCAGGGAGGTAGGGCTGGATGCCGAAAGAGGGACGCGTCACCAAGACAACGGCCGGTAAGTATGAAATTCGTTTACTTTCACTAGGGAAAGTGTTGTCCCTTCTCTTTATCCTGCACTGATAGAGAGAAGGGAAGCACTTTTTCCGCAGTCCGCAGCAGCTAGTCCGCATCAATTTACTGCACATTTTGGGCAGATCCGCAGCCGTAATCCGCAACCCGGATTAGGTGCGGCATTGATGCGGACAGTTGCGGAGGAAATCCGCCACGTGGGGGCATGCCCTGAAGGGTTAAAAACGTTCTAAATGCTGTTTTGAATAATTTGAGGGGTCTAGTTTTTAAAATGGGGTGTTTTATGGGGGTTTCTAAAACATAGGACCCTCAAAGCCACTTCAGAACTGAACAGGTACCTTAAAAAAAAAGGCTTGTGAAATTTTCTTAAAAATAATAGAAATTGCTGTTTATGTTCTAAGCCTTGTAACGTCCAAGAAAAATAAAAGAATGTTCAAAAAACTATGCCAATCTAAAGTAGACATATAGAAAATGTGAACTGGTAACTATTTTTGTGGTATAACCATCTGTTTTACAAGCAGATGCATTTAAATTCAGAAAAATTCTATTTTTTCAAAATTTTCTCAAAATTTTGCAATTTTTCACAAATAAACAATGAATATATCGACCAAATTTTACCACTAACATAAAGCCCAATGTCTCATGAGAAAACAATCTCAGAATCGCTTGGATAGGTTTAAGCATTCCGATGTTATTACCACATAAATTGAAATATGTCAGATTTGAAAAATGGGCTCTGAGCCTTAAGACCCAAACTAGGCTGCGTCCTTAAGGGGTTAATGTCAAGAAATGCAAAGAAAATAGACAAGCTCACAATCTATCTAGACTAAGGTTTGACAGTGCAAGGATTGCACAATGAGAGAGACCACCAAGAGACCTAGGACAACTATCAAAGAGATACAAATTACAACACTGTGTAGTAATCATAAATAAAACAGTGTGCTGGGCATAGTCAAGTGGCCTAGGCGCAGGTAACATGCATAATCTCAGTTGGAACAAGTGTTTAAAGCTCTCTTCCAACTTCTTTCAGCTATAAGTACCGCTTATGAAATCTTTAACTCCTTAGTGACCAGCATTTTTTAGGCCTTATTGACAAGCTATTTTTTAAGTTTTTCCATTGTCTCATTTTCTTCTTTTTTTTTTTTTTTTTTTATAATAAAGCATTTTGTAAGGGGAAAAAGTGGGTTTTTAATTTTTTTTTTCACTTTTTTTATTATTAACTTTATGACACTTTTTTTAAACTTTTTTACTAGTCCCACTAGGGGACTTCACTATGCGATCGACTGATCGCTTTTATAATACACTGCAATACTTTTGTATTGCTGTCTTTTAGTTCCTGTCAGTGTACAACGTACAGGCATTGGCCTAGCAGGCATAACTAGTGGCAGACCTGGGCGGCCTTTATTAGGCTTCCCCGGCTGCCATAGGAACCCCCGACACCCTGCGATCTTAGGCAGGGTGCTGGTAGGGTGAGAGAGGGAGCTCCCTCCCTCTTTCCAAAACCACTCAGATGCGGTGCTCGCTATTGAGCGCCGCATCTGAGGGGTTAAATGAGCGATATCGATACTGATATCGATCTTGCCCGTTAGAGCAGGGCTGCTCCCTGCTACCACTGGTAGCTGAGAACAGGGAGATTTAATGGCTCCATTTATTTATTACGATGCAGCGTCGTAAACAGGCTATTGCATCGGAATAAAGCCTGTTAGTGGTCGTAGTAAAAACACTAATGGGCGGTCACTAATGGGTTAAAATAAGAACTGAAGTCCATCTGCAGGAAATAAACACATTTCTCAAAAGATATGTCCCTGAACTGGATGAGTGCACAGACGAGGACTTCACAATACAGTCTCACCTTTGCAGCACGTTACAAATTATCAACAGTTGCCACTTCTACTTGGCAGTGCATCCCTCTGTTTCCCATTCACTATCTACTATAAATTAGACCTCACATGCATCCAGGGTCAGACTGGCCCACTCGACTACCAGAGAATGGTCTGGTAAGCCCAGGTTCTTTCACAATAATGTTTTATAGGTCCAGCAGAAAACAACCTCACTTGTAGGTGACTTTGGAGACAGTTACTTACCACTAGGGTCTCTTATGGGATAATTCCCAATTAAGCTAGTAATTGGATGATTGATTTATTGATTGATTGATTGATTATTTATGTATGTGCAATTATTACGATACAATTAAAGAACATGGACGGTATAGATAGAGGGTGAGACCTTAAAATAATTTCACTTAGTGGGCTAAAGAAATGTCATCCCTACACTGCAGGCACCTCAAGGCTCTTTAGGATCGATGCTGTAAGTCGTTCTCGCATGCCGCCAGCCAACGAGGCAATCCCTTTTCCCTTTTCAAATCTAGGACAAACCATCCCATGAGTTTCCTCCAATCCAAGTACACCTCTAAAAGATTCTTCAGAGGGTTCCTAGAAAAGTGCGTTATTAGTACAACCTGTTGGCTTTTTTTTTGTGCATAATTCCTGGAGCATGCCCCGGACTCCTCCATTCCAATAAAACAAGACCATCCAGCCCCATGCCCTGTTTCTGTGTCAAAGCCCGGCAACCTAATTTGTAGTATTTGGGCTCACCAGAGTCTCATATAGAATGGAGTTACTTTCTTATCCCCAGTAAGCATCATTACCTGGACCATAAGGGTGCGTCTATAGTTTCTTTTTTTTGCGTTTTTTTTTATGCGAGGCTTGCCCCGATATAACAACATCCACTAGATACTGCTACATGAGAGGAGGCTTCCCTTCTCACTTTTTTGTGGACTTTAAGAGACATTGCTATTCTTTGGACCTCCCAGGGTTTCATCTTTAGATGCATCTTCCTACCTGACCTTCCTACTTTACACTGGACTCGTTTCACATTATTGAAACCAATATATGGCCACTACCATATTACTTGAACTTACAACATAATGACTTGTGGCACGAGTTTTCATCTAATTTTATAACCAAGCAATGATTATTTCCCAACAATATGGCAATATTTGTCTGTTTTCTGTCTGTAATAATACTTAGCTTTATTTATGTCATATGGTGGATTGTCTGCTGTATTTCCCCACTCGTGTTATTGGAAAAAAAATTCCCATTATGGCATCTATTTGGAAATACTATCCCCCTATTTTTGTTTCTTCCCAACTGACTTCATCTCATTTTTTTTTTTTTTTTACCTGTCCTTCCCTCTATTTTTTCCCATCTCTAGCGTCCTTCTTTTGGTCCTGTGTACTGGAGTGTTGGCTGTGTCTTTCACCATAGTAAACTTTGGATATCTGTTACTAACTTTTTTAACTGTTTGTGTATGCCAGTCCTACTTTTTCTCCATATTTTATTTGCTCACCTTTTTTTACTTCTGCTTGATGCTATGTACAGCTGTGTGTGTATATATAGGTATACAGTTATGTTACTTAATTATGCCTCTTATAAAAATATTTGAAACTACAGATTTTCCCGAAAATGCATATTCTTTGTTAAATGCATTGTTTGAGACTAGGAAAAAACAGGTCCTTTTTTTTTTAAAACAAAAACACACCACTCTTGTGCCATTCAACCGAAGACAAAAATGGCCAGATTAGAAACGCTGAGTCGCGGAGGCCAAGCATATAGCTAAGTAGGCATTTATTTTCTTTCATTTAACAGGTGTCAAGAATTTTAAGAAGCACCATCAATAATAATCCATGTCTGGTTTTAGTGTACACCAGTATTACGTAAACAATTTTATTATATAGGGAAGGGAAAAGCGATAATATGTATATAAAACCTTACTTTTATTATTAAAGGAAATCTATAATCAGAAAGTGACCTATTGTCTTAATCAAGTGTTTATGTTCAACATATTTAGAAATACTTTATTAAAAAAAACGGAAATATTGTAATTTTTACACTGGCAACTGAACCCTACTAATAGGATGACACTTGCAGTTTTGTAGAGATAATTTTTCTAAGGACATATCAACTCTTTCTCCCCCTCCATGTACAATGACCTCTGCACATGTCACAGAGCATGCCCACAACACTCTCCCATAAAAGTCAATAGATAATTTACTGACAGTGTCTTCCTATGACCATTTGTTACCAAATCTCTGTGAAAGCAAATCTCTGCAACTGCCCATATAAATATGTGCATAGCAAATATATCTACCGTATATATAAATTCGAAACCCAAGTTGGGATCATTTGATCAGTTTGTAACACACTGTTTTTATTTTATAATATTTTAAACCCCTGCGTTTATTGAAACACTGTTGTAAACTGAGTAAACAATCATTTAAATTGTAAGCTCTTATGGGCAGGGACCACTCTCATTTTGTCTCATTGTTTGTTTATTTCTTTTTATTACTTCTTTGCTGGTCCTTCAGATGTTTGTCAAGTGCTGTGGAACATGTTTGCGCTTAAGAATTGCTCTTACTTATCATATTTTAATGCTGTTCCATTATGTGGTAACACTGTGAAATTTAAATAAGGGGTTGTCTGCTTTGGACAATCCTTTTAGACAATGCCTTTTTGTTAAAAGCGTCCTACTGTTGTGTCATCCTATGATCTATGGGGGAACCAACAACAAATATTCAATTTCCCTGCAACTTCCCTGTACCGTGCCCATTGAAATTAATTCCAGGTCTATCAAACAACAGACACTTTTTGCAGTTGCTCTCTACTGCCTTGGGCTTATAGAACAGGAACCTATGTTACAATTACACTTGTAATATACGAGCAGCCATCTTTCCCCTGCATAGTGCTTCAGGGAAGGACTATTGTTCAAAAAAACATAACTTGTCCCAATTGCAATGTAAACACGCAATGTAAAGCTCAGATTAATACTGATAAAAATAAATAAAATTGGCCGAAATAATCCAGCTTCTTCTAGGGAAAAAAATTCATTATAATTTGGGGAGCACACCCCAATTGTCTTGGGTAATATCTTTAATTCCAAGTTCCTGAGGGCAAAAAAAACTGCCCTTTTTTTTTAATAGTATCTAGCAATTATAATACTCTATATGCATACCATATAATTACATGTTTAGTTAGTGTCCGTTAGTGTCCTGATATTACATTTCTAAAATCAACTACAACACTGTACAGCGTTAACCGATCCAAATTCTGTCATCAATGGGGATGTCTACTAGATGTAATATGGTGCACTTTGCATGTGTTAAAAGAATAAAATGGGACAGATTTGCAGTATACAATCTGCCTTTGTGATGATTGCATATTGTGGCATTTCTAGCCCATATGGATCAGGAAGACATGGAAAAGGAGGCATTTGACCTTCAGAAGCATGCAAATGTGTAACCAGACTTTCACTTTTACAGCTAGAATAGTCACAGTACGACTTCTCCAGCACTTTCATAAAGCACTGATTAAAATCCATGTTGACTTTGCAGAAATTGTGGAGAATTTTTCACAGTGCCGTTTTAAGAGTCTGAACTTGTATGTTTCCAGTCTCTTCGATAGCTGCTGGCTAGCCTCCACTCATTAGCACCTATGACTCAATTGCTGATCATTTAAGAGAATGCTGTTAATTTACAGCCATGGGCTATGTATAAGGAAGGCTTAAAACCTTTTTGCTCATGCCATTGTTAATCGTACGATAAAGTCATAAAGATGATTTGAAAAGGTCTAAATGTGGCTCTCTGTCAGCTGCATTAGAAAGTCTTATATTCTGGCACTAAGAAACCTTGATCATGCCAGATCCAATAAAGGGTAGTTTCGCTGGCGGTGTTTGAGTCCAGGGTTTATATAGCATCACATTTTACAAATACTAGTATGTCTATATTTATTAGAGCAGGGTATTAACATCTATGAATTAAAATGATGCATTACATTGAAATAGAGTAAACGTGACTCCTGAATAACAAAAAGATATAATAGGAAAGGCTAGATAACAGTACAAATATGCAGTGTTGGAAAACGGGCAAATTTAAAAAGCAACGTAAAGGACCATTCAAACCCTCCACATTTAATGCAGCCATTTAAAACTTATGATTTTCTAATGACAATGGCCATGAGGCTCAAGTGATAAATTATTTGTAGGAAGAGGTGAGGTAAAAAGGACCACAACTGAATTTTTATCCAAACTTCATTTAATTTTTATTTAAAAAAAATGTATGTGCAGCTGCAATCCTTAAACTGCAAAACAATGTATGTTTGTTTTTTATTTCAGAGAATATATATACACATTTGCAATAATTTATTTTTTTTTTTAATATATATTTTTTTAATTCAAAGTCAGAACAGTTACAGGTATAAAGTACGTGTCACACATACAATAATAAGTACATTATATAACAATGTGTTCTAACTCCAAAATAATTTTTTTCATTTTACTTGTCATCATCAAGTTACAAGGCAATGAATAAGGCAAAACAAAACCGAACATCCCCTTCCCTCCCCCCAACTCTCCTCCATCTCGGTGAGCAGGTTCCTAACTAGTCAGTAGCATGCCTAGCGTGCCCTGGATACTCTGTGAACTATACCATGATGTGTGTTGAAATGTGCGCATGAACACCCCTATCTCCGCTGCGGAATAATGTTTTTCAATAAATATACGCCAAGTTTTAAAAAATTGTTCTGTAGACCTTTCGTTGTGTCTTTCTAGGTCCATTTTATCATATCCCAATAAAGTTTTACGAGTAGTCACAACCTCCGCAATTCCCGGGACCGATGCCTGTGACCAGTGGCGCAAGATTCACTTCATGATAGCCAATAATGCCATATGGATTCCTTTCCGGGCTACTAGAGGTGGTCCCCCCCCATCTGGATACATGGGGATATAATGAAACAGCACTGCCTGTGGGTTTGCGTGCACCTCTTCCCCCCAGGTGTCTTTAATAAATTGTAGAGCAAGGTTCCAAAACGCCCGAATTTGTGGGCACAACCACATTCCGTGAAGTAAGTTAGCATTATGTAGGTCACATTTAGGACAACTACGCAGATAGTGTGCTGGAGCGTCCCTATAGGATAAGTTAAAAGCATATGTTGCTCTGTGCATAAGCCGGAAGTGCATCTCACGCCACTGCTCATTTACCATGACCTTCCTCACCCTCTCCCACCCTTCCCGAATTTTGCTAGAGAGTTCTGGATCTTCCAGCTCCACTTCCCAGGTCCGAAAGCAGGAGGTACTAAAAGAGTCAAGGTGGACATTCCGAAGCTTACCATATAAACTTGCAAGGCTTCTACCCATAACGCCCTGCGGCACCATCCCATCAAATGCCCCCCGCCTCTCCACTACCTCAATATTGCGTACTTTGGTTTTACATAACTCTGTTACTTGAGCATATTGCAGATACTGATTATCCCTCAAATTATACTTGCTAGAGAACTCCTGCCACGTACACCATCTTCCCTCTTCAACATTCATGAGTTGGCCCAGAACATTGATCCCCTCAGATCTCCACTGCGATAATAATTTATTCTGGCTCCCCTGTGGGAACATGGGGTTGTCCCATAATGGCCAGAATTTAGAAAGGCCATACGGAAGGCAAAAAAGCTTCCGCACCGCCTTCCAGGCGCCTATTGTATCCCTTAGCAACAAACTTGACTTAACATTATTAGGCAGCTGAGCATAGGGCAAGTGTAACAGTGCCGTCAACTAATCCGATCCAGCCAAAGCCTGTTCCAGTTGAACATTGGAGTACAAATTAGTGTTATGCAGCCAATCACCTATGTGCCTACAGATGGCCGCTAAATTGTAATATCGAATAAGTGGTAACTGTATGCCACCATCAACTTTGGGCAGTGCCAATTTTTTATATGCAATCCTAGGTCTTTTCTTCTGCCACAAGAATTGTAGAAATACTGTCTGTAATTTTTGGCTATCTAGGTGCTTGATCAATATGTGTATTGTTTGCATTGGATATAACAGACGAGCAAAGCTTATCATTTTTAAAAGAGCAGCTCTCCCAAACAATGACAACGGCAGTGACGCCCATCGATTTAGTTCCTTATGAATTTTTTCAAACAAGGGTGAATAATTTAGTTTATAGAGGGAAGAGGGAAATTTGCCTATTTTAATCCCCAGGTATGTGATATAAGATCTGGCTATTTCCACCATACCCTGCAAGGGTGGTCTTGCCCCTGATTCCTTCAAGTAAAGTAATTGACTCTTTTGCGCATTGACTTTATATCCTGAGAATGATCCAAAGTACCGTAGCTTCTCCAGCACCCCCCCCCCCCAAATGATCCCCAGGCGATCTCAGAAATAGCAAAAGATCATCAGCAAAGCATGTCAGTTTAATCTCCTGACTTCCAACCATTATCCCTTCAAAATCACTGGAGGACAGAAGATGTCTCGCCAGCGGTTCCAAAGCTAAGTCAAACAGCAATGGAGACAGGGGGCATCCCTGTCTTGTTCCCTTCTGTAAATGGATCGGTGCTGAAAGTAAACCTGTGGTGAACACCCTAGCTAGAGGTTCTGAATATAACGCTTCCAGGTAATTCCTAAACAATCCCTGTATCCCAAATCTATCTAGAACTAACCCCAGCCAATCCCAGTGAACATTATCAAAGGCCTTTTTGGCGTCCAAAGTTAAAAGTGCTGGCGACTCGTACCCCTCCATGCTAGTAGTCTTTATTGTGTCTTGTACCGCCAGAACCGTGCGTATATTTTTCACCGCCGATCTCCTTTTAACAAAACCCACCTGGTGTGACCCAATCAGATCCGGGAGAAACAGGGCCAACCTGTCGGCCAATTTCTTCGACAATATTTTAACATCCTAATTTATCAAAGAGATTGGGCGAAAGGAGCCCGGGTTAGTCGGATCTTTCCCTTCCTTGTACAATACCTTGATATAAGCTACATTGCCCGATTTCAGGAATTCCTTATTTAAAAGCATATGATTATACACCGGCAATAAAATGGGTGTGACCTCCTCCCTCATAATCTTATAAAAGTCACTAGAAAACCCGTCCGGTCCTGGCGCTTTATTATTTGTCAATGATTTAATGGTTGATACTATCTCTTGTTCCGTGATCAAAGCATTTAACGATTCTCTATCAGAGTCCGAGAGAGATGGTATCGTTAAAGAGTCCAGAAACGCCCTCCCCTCAGTCCTCCCCGAAGTATCCTGTGCATATAGCGCAGTGTAGTATTCTCCCAGTATATCATTGACGATCTTTGGATCTTTCTGTATTTCCCCGTTCCCATCTCTCAACCCCCCTATGTGAGTCGGGCGAAATTGCCCTTTCGCCATTTTGGCCAACAGGGATCCTGTTTTATTACCATACCTGAAGAAATGCGCAGTTGTTTGCTCTCTCTGGAACCTTTCCTTTCTATCTAGCCACATTTCAAACTCTGCCTTAGCTGTAAGCCATTCATCCCGAAGCGGTAATGTGGGATTTGCCGAGTACGCTGTATATTTCATGCGAAGATTTCTACTAGATTCGTTATAAAGCTTGTTGGTTTTTCTTTTAAGCGACGACACAAAATAAATGATCCTCCCCCTCAGTACTGCCTTGGCTGTGTCCCAAAACAAGTGGCTGTCTTCCCTATTGGCTTGATTTTCCTGACTATATTCCAATAACCAGCCCTTCAAACATGCCTGAAAAGATTCATCAGTTACCAAGAAAGAAGGAAATTTCCACAAGATATCCGATCCCCGTTTAAATGTATCTGCCAAGATCAGAGATACCGGTGAATGATCTGAAATCACCAAGTCCTCTATGTGAGCACTAAGAATCCTAGGGAGGAGCACCGGAGAAGCCACCAAGTAGTCAATACGCGACCATGCGGTATGCGCATGGGAAAAGTGAGTGAACTCTCTACCTAATGGAAATTGTGTTCTCCATACATCTACCATGCATGTGGAGGCCAGTAATGGGGCCAAGACTTTATCGTGCGTTCTTTCAACCAGTACCCTACCATCCCCCCTTCGCCTGTCCTCCGTTGTGCATAAAACCGAATTAAGGTCCCCTCCCAAGAGAATCTGAGGTTCTTTATCCGCTAAAAGTTTACCTTCCAGGAATTGAAAAAAGACCCGATTGTTGTCATTCGGTGCATATATACAGTACAAGCTCATTCTCCCCATTGCGCCATCTAAGATCACATGTAAATATCTGCCCCCTCCATCCTGCTCAGAAGTAACCACAGAACAATCAATTATTTTGTGTATGAGGAGTAAGACGCCCGCCTTGCCATTGACTGCTGGAGAACCCACTACTGTACCCACCCATAGCTTGCGCATTCTCTGGAAATCACATTCCAGCAGATGGGTTTCCTGTAAAATTGCTATATCCGCTTTCAACTTTTTCAGGTGGCGGAGGACCATCATGCACTTATGTGGGGACTGCAGTCCCTCCACATTCCATGTTATTACTTTAGGCATCTCACAGTAATGGCAAAGCAAACCTCATCCACCGAGACAGTTTCCCCCCCTCCTCCCCTCTCCCTAAACATAAAACAAGATTGAAACCCCAACAACAGATCATTACTAGTTTCAGACTTCTCTTTTTTCGCACATTTTAGCGTGGAATCTCTGCACATTCCACCACTAGGAACCCCTTGGTATACCATGAACCCCCTGTATATCAGGAAAGTATCAACAAAATCGTACACTCCCACCCGACTCCATGCAGAAATTCCCTCAAGCCTCACTTCAGCTGCACAATCTCCTACCAATAACATCAGTAAGCATCAACCTCCGATGCAACTATAGGAATAACAATTGTGCCTCAGACATTATGAATCTTAAAATAACATGAGTCTCCTTCCATCACCATCTGGACATCTCCCGTCAGTCCGGAGAAGAAGAGGTAAGACCCCTCCTGGTACTCCTGTTTCTGGAACGTCCCCTGTGAGGCAATCCATCTCTGTATGTCTGACGATCCCCATTGTTGTCTTGGGACAAGCTTTCCACAAATTTAGCCGCCTCCCCTGGAGAAGAAAATTATTCCACACCACCACCAGGCTCGAAGATCTTAAGAATGGCGGGAAACATCAAAGAGAACCGAATGCGCTTCTGGACCAGTAGAGAGCACACCGTGCTGAAAGCACGCCGCTTGCGTGTAACCTCTGCTGAGTAATCTCCGAACATTAAGATTCTGTTGCCTCGCACTCTCACTTGTGCCGAGGACCTTCGATAGGCCTGTAGCACATTTGTTTTATCCACATAGTCCAGGTACTTCACAATAACTGGTCGCGGTCTTGCTGGAGCGCCATCTTGGGTAACACTTCGCATTGGACCCACTCTATGAGCTCTCTCAGTGGGGCAGGCAAGCCCAGCGCCTGAGGCAATTCCACCGCACACAACTTTAGCAGCTGGCCTGCTGGTATAGATTCTGGGAGCCCAATGATGCGTAAATTGCTCCTTCTCGATCGATTCTTCAGGTCATCCACTTTATCCACCAGTTGGAGATTGGAAGCAATCACCTTCTTCACCTCCTCCTGTGTTCCCGCTAACTCATCCTCCAATAAACTGAGACGTTGCTCCAAATCAGTGATTCGTTCCGCCTGAGCTGAGACATCCGACTGTATTTGATGTAATGATTTTGACACCGTCGCCTCCAAAGAAGCTGTAATATCTGGGGCTATAAGTTTAGCTACTTCTATGGCCAAAACTCGACATGAAATGTCCATATTGTGCAGCATAGTATCAGGCTCATCTTCTTCCAATGCTGGCTGCACCAGAGGAGGTTGTGATGCCGAGCGCGAGCTCGTGCTCCTCGTGTTCCTGGCCGGCTCAGGCACCATTTTCCCCAGCGGCAGCATGTCGTCAGTCTGCGGGGCCTGTGAGTTTAATCCTGGGGTCCCAGTTTTCACCAGGAATCTCTCCATACGCCGGAGAGAAGCCTGTACTTCGGGTTGTCGGCCAGTGGCCTCAAGTCGGGTATCAAAGCCTCGGGACCCCAATTTTTTGAGTCGGGTTAACGGAGCTCTCTTTACTCGCGTCTAACCATGTGCGCGCCGGAAGCGGAAGTCCTGCAATAATTTTTTATTGCTAAAATAAAAAGTTATGCAACTTTTCAAAGAGTATTGTTTTAAAATAGCCTACTGCTTTATGCACACAACTTCTATGCAGACCAGTATTAAAACGACTTAAAGGGTAACTAAACATTCTAAAAACTTCTGACATGTCATAGTGACATGTCAGAAATTCTGATCGCTGGGGGTCCGAGTACTAAGCCCCCCAGTGATCGCTAAAATGAAGCCGCAGAAGCTGCTTTGTTTCTGTTCGTCTTTTCTCTGAAAGCCGATGTAGCGGTGTATGGGCTCATAGACTTTCTATTGAGTCTGTACACCAACTGTTCGGCTTTCAGAGAAAAGCCGAACAGAAAGCAAGTGGCTCAGCACTCACACGAGCACTTCCGCCGCATCATTTTAGCGATTTGTGGGGGTCTCAGTGCTCAGATCCCCAGCGATCAAAACTTCTGACGTCACTATAACATGTCAGAAGTTTCGTTACCCTTTACTATTAAAACTATTGACACTTTGTGAAACATTGATTATCAAGTTACAATGGCACTTGTCAATTTGTGGGATGTATTAGGCAGCAAGTGAGCTGTCAGTTCTTGAAGTTGATGTGTTGGAAGCAGGAAAAATGGCAGGAGTAAGAATCTGAGCGAATTTCACAGGGCCAAATTGTGATGGCTAGAAGATTGGGTCAGAGAATCTTCAAAACGGCAGGTCTTGTGGGGGACAATCGGTGAACCTGCAACAGGCTGATGGGACCCCGAGACTCATTAATGCATGTGGGAAGCGAAAGCTAGCCTGCCTGGTCCTATCCCACAGAAGAGCTACTTTAGTACAAACTGCTGAAAATGTTTATGCTGGCTATGATAGAAAGATATCAGAACATAGTGCGTTACAATGCGTTTTCTGAGTTTCAGACTGCGTAGCCGCAGACTGGTCAGAGTGCCCAAGCTGACACATGAGAACTTGACCATGGAGCAATGGAAGAAGGTGGCCTGATCTGATGAATCACCTTTTCTTTCAGAACACGTATACAGCCCGGTGGGTGTGCTTGGCTTAGCTGGGGAAGAGATGGCACAAATTTGCACTATGAGAACAAGGCTTACCCCATACACTAAGGCTATGTTCACACTGAGTTTTTTGCAGGCGGAATTTCTGCCTCAAAATTCCGTTTCGAAGCTTGAGGCAGATTTTCCTCTCCCTGCATGCCGATTTTCGCAGCGTTTTTCGCCCGCGGCCATTGAGCGCCGCGGGCATAAAATGCAGCGAAATATGCTTTCTCTGCCTCCCATTGAAGTCAATGGGACGTCATAGGCGTAAACGCCCGAAGATAGGGCATGTCCCTTCTTTCTCCCACGAGACAATGGGAGGCATTTTCGGGCAATTTTTGACGAGTTTTGCGGCGCGGTTTCCGCGTCAAAAAAACTCTGTGTGAACATAGCCTAACAGGTATTTTTGTTCTACACTACTTCTACCTAAATTTTATGGAACATTAAGTAGCTGTCTGGTCATTAACATTACCAATCATATTTGCTCTTATGGGATAATTATTCTGTCAAAAGGTCAATTAGAGGGTACTACATCCCTGTATATAACCCCCATCATCCCTATATATATATATATATACCAGCCAGGCTGGTATATACAGGGATGATTGGGGTTATAAACAGGGATTGTGGCTGGTATATACAGGGATGATTGGGGTTATAAACAGGGATTGTGGCTGGTATATACAGGGATGGGGGTGGTTATATACAGGGATGATGGGGGTTATATACGGGGGTTATGGGGGTTATATACAGGGTCGATGGCTGGTATATACAGGGATGATGGGGTTATATAGAGGGATTATGGCTGGGCCAGCCATCATCCCTGTATATACCAGCCATCATTCCTGTATATACCAGTTATCACCCCTGTATATAACACCCATCATCCCCGTACATAACCCCCTTCATCCCTGTATATGCCAGCCATCATCCCTGTATATAACCCCCATAATCCCTGTATATAGCAGCCAGGTTTGTATATACAGGGATGATAGGGTTTTATATACGGATGATGGCTGGTATATACAGGGATGATGGTTGGTATATACAGGGATGATGGGGGTTATATACAGGGATGATAGGGTTATATACTCTTTCATTTACTTTCAGAGAGGTCTACAACACTTTGTACTGCAAACGCCTCTATCAGAGAAAACATGAAACTTTCGTAAGAATGGATAATATAGCAGCATATACAACACTCTTGCTCATTCAGAATGATGACCACTATGATTAGGATGCGCCTCTGCAGTTGTAAATATGCGTTGGGGGGGCCCACTGGGTTGGGGCCCACTTGGATATGTTTTGTCCTCCCTGTGCTAAACCCCTAACTACACCTCTGATTGTCAGAATCCCAAAACTTGGACCCCTAACAATCAGAAAATCATATCCTATCAATATCCCTTTATGAGATGGGAAAACCTCTTTTAATATGTTCTACCAGGTGCTCTTATTTCCTTCCACTGATTAAATACTGGTTAGTTTGACTTGTTTGTACTGTATGTGTATAAGTGGGAAATTAAGCCCTTTTGGATCAGAGACTGGAATGAATGGATACATTCTATATACAGTGATACAGAATATGATGCACAACATAAATATATATGTTTATTTCCTATTGCTTATATTGCGCCAAGATATTTAATAGTGCTATACAGATATGCGTGATTTAGTACTGAACAGCTTCAAGGTGAGATGGTAAAGAAAGTATGAAAAAAATAATAATAATCCACCGAGAAAACTATTTAGTGAAACACATTTTCTGTTTTCTCTGCAGTAACGCTTACTAAGTATTCTAATAACTCGAGTAAACTGCCGGGACAAACAACGCAGATACAAATGTGTCTGGAGATTCTGCATCTGCCTTCCTTAATCAACTTCCTGTCCTGAATATGAATTAGAATAATGAGTCAATTAATGTTCTAAAATGCCAATGAGATGCAAAGAGCGTTGGGTGGTGGAAATGGTTGCAATATAGTTCAGGAGACATTCCATTGTCAGGATTTTTAACAAGCATTAGGCACTCTGCTCAGTACTAATTATTTTTCACATAGGAAAAATGGCAACAACTTGTGTGCTGTTATTTACACCTAAAAGAGAGTAACATGAACTCTCCCAGACTTTTTTCTTAATGACTAAACAATCGATATTGTTTATACAGTATATTTCTGCAAAATGTAAATATAGGCTACACTATTCATTATCATTGGCAACATGATTGTAAAATTTGTGCCGCCTAGTAGCTCATCATGGGAACGGGGTTTGGTTGAGTTCAATTTTTTCGTTATTGTTGCAAAGTGGGCGCTATTAATAGTGGGGTTTGCCTAACTACTATATGGGGCACCTAACTACTTTATGAGGGCCTTCCTTTTATATGGGGCCTCAATACTATATAGAGCACCTAATTACTATGTGGGGTCACCTAGCATTTATATGGGGGCATAACTACTATATCTGGACAGCTAACTACCTACTGGGGCACCTTACTACTATATTTGGAAAACAAACAACTATATGGGGGCACCTAACTGCTTTATGGGGGCCTAACAACTATATGGGGCTCGTAATTATTTTATGGGGCTACTTAATTGCTATATGAAGTCATCTAAGGCTGGGTTCACACACTATTTACGGACGTAATTCGGGCGTTTTAGCCCTGAATTACGTCCGAAAATGCGGGTCAAAAGCGTCGGCAAACATCTTCCCATTCATTTGAATGGGCTTTACGATGTTCTGTGCCGGCGGTCATTTTTTTTACGCTCCGTGATTTCAGCCGTAACGGCCGTGTACGTGTGAACATACCCTTACAACTATATGGGGCGCAAAAGACGACCAATACTGTGGTGGCACAAAGGGGGACATTACTACTGTGTGGAGTAACTATTTCTGTGAGGGGCCTAAAGGGTGTCATGTTACTGCTTGGGGGGCACTACTACAGTGTTGAGCACAAAAGGGTCTACTATTACTGTGTTGGGCAGAAAGAGGGGCATTATTATCATCTAGGGCACTATGGAAAGCAAGTTTGTGTAGAGGGTTGGAAATAGGTGGGGAGCGTGCTGGAAAATCGTGGAGCCAAAGATGTCTGTGCTGCAAATCCTGCAAAGACGATTCGTGGCCGGGTGAAGTTGGCATGGTATTTTGGGCCAGATGAAAAAAAAAGGCAAAGAGAATGATTCCAATCACCTGTGAGTCACTAACTGTAAGGCCCAGCTCACACAGATTTTTTGACAAAAAAAAAAGTGTTTTCTTCCCGGGTGATTTTTGACCGCTCACGAAAAAAAGTGTCATGCCTTATCTTTGAGCGGTTTCCTCCTCTATTGAACCTCCATTGACATCAATGGGAGGTAGAATCATTTTAGATGCATTTTTTTACTAAAAACTGCCCGCGTTTTTTGCATCTGCTTAGTTAAAGAAAAGCCTAAACAAACGTATTGTAAATACTTATATGCTTTGCGTAGAACTGGCGAATTCTTCATTTTTATATTGGGTTCATCCTTTTATTTTGCTTTGTCTTCAGCTCTAAGCAACGATGATCTAATAGTAAATCAGGGGTTTCCATGGGCAATCATTTAAACGGGTTGTCTGGTTTAGAAACACCACTTTAAAATACCATAACAGGGAATTTTGAGTTAATAGAGTGGTGTGCGGCTGCCAAAAGCATCTCTCCCTTTGGAGGACCCAGCATGCCTTTGTATTCCACTGATTTCAATATGCACTGTGTAATGGTTCGTTTCCTCTGTGGTGGTGCTGCAGGGAAATCAAACACTTGCTGTCAGATTCCCTCACAGATTATAGTTCATTGCTGGGGGTTCCAGTAGCAGGACTCCTTGTGATCAGCTTATTATTAGGAAAACCTTCTAACAAAAATGATTGCCCTCAGCAGACAAGCCCCTTAGGCTGAACTCACACCCAGTGTTTACTCACATTTTTGTGGCTTTTTTCTTCTGCATTTTTTTTTGCCAAAAAAATGCACCATGCCGTAGATGTCGCACAGTGCCGCACCTACCATGAGGCGAGGTGAGCCGACAGCGGCGCAGCCTAGCTGAAAGTGGGGGGCGGCATTTTGAGCCAGAGACGGACTGGACCGGGGAGGGGGACTATTTTACTTAGCAGATGTGGCCGTCTGTGAGAACACTCCTGCTCCTCTCTGACGCTGTATGCAGCACGCGCCACCAGAGAGAAGCAGGTCTGCAGGAGGAGCGGTCCTCTCCTCAAGCAAGTGACGAGACGCATGAGGTGAGCGGTGGACTGCTGTGAATACAAGCTACATCCTCTCCCTCTCTCTCCCTTTCGTCTGAAGCAGTCGGGGCAGAGAAGAGGGGGAGGGGAGAGTTCAAAGCCTCAGCGTCTGCAGAGAGGAAGCTCCGTGTCTAGTCCTCCCCTGTGTCCCTTTGCTTCCCTCTCCTGTGCCCTCCTCCTCTCCTGTGTCACTCACCTGTGTCCCCTTGCTTCCCTCTCCTGTGCCCTCCTCCTCTCCTGTGTCACTCTTCTGTGTCTCCTGTGTCCCCCTCCTCTCCTGTGTCCCCTTGCTTCCCCCTCCTCGCCCCCCTCTCGTGTGCTGTGTCCCCCTATTCTTCTAACAGACCAGCTACTTCTGCAGCCTGTTATATCTGCTGTCCTGGGATGGGGCATGTTGTAAAGCCCCTGCTGCTTCAAGAGACTGCATGAGAGATCCTACATAGAAGGTAAGTGTGTGTATGAGTGTGTAAATGTTTGTGTGTGTGTGTGTGTGTGTGTGTGTGTGTATATATATATATATATATATATATATATATATATGTAATGATGGGGGTAGGGAAACAGACAAGTGAGCCCTAATCTACCCGCCACTCAGTCCCTGCCTACTTGCAACGACCCGCCCTAGGCGACGGGGTACAACTAGGCGACGGTCCCTACGCTCAATAAGTGCACGACAGACAAACAGACAAGGGTACACAGAAGCAAAGGGAAATGGGGCAGTTGCCCACGGCAACACCGTGAACAACAAGAGTGGTGAACGAGCCGAGTCAAACCAGGAGTGTACGAGGTACAAAACGCAGAGCAGGAGAGTAGTGAACAAGACGAGTCAAACCAGGAGTGTACGAGGTACCAAACGCAGAGCAGGAGAGTAGTCAGTAAGCCAGGGTCATATGAAGCAGGGTCAAATAGTACAGAAGCTGCAGCAGGGCTAGGAAACCAAACGAGAAGAATCACAAGCAAGAAGGAATAGGAAAAGCAGGTATAAATAGACAGAGGGCGGGAGCTAGCTCCGTCTGGCTAGGCTGTAATAGGCTCTCCCACTCCTAAGTCTGCTATCCTGAGTGGTGGAAGATGGTGTCAGTCTCACAGACATAGAAGCAGGTGCAGACTGATTACCTATGGGCGTAGACACAGAAGCTGTGCCTGGCAGATCCTTAACAATATATATATACTACCGTTCAAAAGTTTAGGGTCACTTAGAAATTTCCTTATTTTTAAAAGAAAAGCACAGTTTTTTTCAATGAAGATAACATTAAATTAATCAGAAATACACTCTATACATTGTTAATGTGCTAAATGTCTATTCTAGCTGCAAAGGTCTGGTTTTTAATGCAATATCTACATAGGTGTATAGAGGCCCATTTCCAGCAACCATCACTCCAGTGTTCTAATGGTACATTGTGTTTGCTAACTGTGTTAGAAGGCTAATGGATGATTAGAAAACACTTCAAAAACCCTTGTGCAATTATGTTAGCACCGCTGTAAACAGTTTTGCTGTTTAGAGGAGCTATAAAACGGACCTTCCTTTGAGCTAGTTGAGAATCTGGAGCATTACATTTGTGGGTTCGATTAAACTCTCAAAATGGCTAGAAAAAGAGAGCTTTCATGTGAAACTCGACAGTCTATTCTTGTTCTTAGAAATTAAGGCTATTCCATGCGAGAAATTGCCAAGAAACTGAAGATTTCCTACAACGGTGTGTGCTACTCCCTTCAGAGGAGAGCACACACAGGCTCTAACCAGTGTAGAAAGAGAAGTGGGAGGCCCCGCTGCACAACTGAGCAACAAGACAAGTACATTAGAGTCTCTAGTTTGAGAAATAGATGCCTCACAGGTCCTAAACTGGCAGCTTAATTAAATAGTACCCGCAAAACGCCAGTGTCAACATCTACAGTGAAGAGGCGACTCCGGGATGCTGGCCTTCAGGGCAGAGTGGCAAAGAAAAAGCCATATCTGAGACTGGCTAATAAAAGGAAAAGATTAATATGGGCAAAAGCACACAGACATTGAACAGAGGAAGATTGGAAAAAAGTGTTATGGAAAGACGAATCGAAGTTTGAGGTGTTTGGATCACACAGAAGAACATTTGTGAGACGCAGAACAACTGAAAAGATGCTGGAAGAGTGCCTGACGCCATCTGTCAAGCATGGTGGAGGTAATGTGATGGTCTGGGATTGCTTTGGTGCTGGTAAAGTGGGAGATTTGTACAAGGTAAAGGGGATTTTGAATAAGGAAGGCTATCACTCCATTTTGCAACGCCTTGCCATACCCTGTGGACAGCACTTGATTGGAGCCAATTTCATCCTACAACAGGACAATGACCCAAAGCACACCTCCAAATTATGTAAGAACTATTTAGGGAAGAAGCAGGCAGCTGGTATTCTATCTGTAATGGAGTGGCCAGCGCAGTCACCAGATCTCAACCCCATAGAGCTGTTGTGGGAGCAGCTTGACCGTATGGTATGCAAGAAGTGCCCATCAAGCCAATTCAACTTGTGGGAGGGCCTTCTGGAAGCATGGGGTGAAATTTCTCCCGATTACCTCAGCAAATTAACAGCTAGAATGCCAAAGGTCTGCAATGCTGTAATTGCTGCAAATGGAGCATTCTTTGACGAAAGCAAAGTTTGAAGGAGAAAATTATTATTTCAAATAAAAATCATTATTTCTAACCTTGTCAATGTCTTGACTATATTTTCTAGTCATTTTGCAACTCATTTGATAAATATAAGTGTGAGTTTTCATGGAAAACACAAAATTGTCTGGGTGACCCCAAACTTTTGAACGGTAGTGTATATGATTCTCGTCTATATATGAGACTGTCTGCATTAGAGATCCTACATAGAAGGTAAGTGTGTGTATGAGTGTTTAAATGTGTGTGTTATATATATATATATATATATGTGTGTGTGTGTGTATATATATATATATATATATGTGTAATCTGTGTGTATGTGGATATATATGATTCTCGTGTACATATGATACTGTAAGGGCATTCACACATTGTAGTTTTGCAGCAATAATTTAGAAACTGTTTTTGCTGTGCTTTTGTGTAAATAGTGGGAAAACTGATGTGTATAGTATATAGTGTATATACTGGTATTGTGTGTGTAGACTGTGTAGCAGTATTGTGCGTAGTTTATGTTGCAATATTATAGGCAGTGGCGTAGCTATAGGGGTCGCAATTGCGAGCGGGCCCCGAAGCCAGGGGGGCCCGCAGCCCCCCGGCACCACATCAATGAAAAGTTACTATAGTAACGTAACGCGGGCCACGGGCCCCTGTTACTATAGTAACTGACAGTACTTACCCTCCTGGTTCCGGAGCGCAGTGGAGGTCCTGACGTCACAGCGCTATGCGCCGCGCACAACATCGTGATCCTGGATAGAGTCAGGACAAAGCTTGCGCCGCGGCTGAAGAGGAGGGTAAGATCAATATCCCTCTACTGAAGCTGATTGGCGGGGTCCGACTCCCGGGACCCGCCAATCAACTGTTTTGAAGGGGCCGCAGTGTTCGTACGAGAGCTGGTTCCCCATCATTCCGGTCACTTCATTCAAGTCACACTGTGAATCGGTGTCGGCGATTCACAGTGTGAGCGAGTAAGGGAAATGAAGGGGAAGCAGCTGTCGTACGAGTGCTCCGGCCCCTTCAAAACAGCTGATTGGCGGGTCCCGGGAGACGGACCCCGACACATGAGCTATTGATGGCCTATCCTGAGGACAGGCCATCAATGTTTAGGGACTGGACAAGTCCTTTAAGCCTACGATGTAGCAGGCTTAGAGGGCCCATGAGACAGGATCACAGATTGTGTGATGCTGTCTGCTGGGCCCTGTATCTAAGTCAATCACATGGTAGGCTTAGATACATGGCCCATGTGTGATCCTGTCTGATGGGCCCTGTATTACTGTATAAGATTACTGTCTGCCTGACCCTGTATCTAAGCCTACCTTTTGGTAGGCTTAGATACAGGGTCCCACAGACAGTATCACACATGGGCCCTGTATCTAAGCCTAACACATGTGTTACTAATAATTTTTTGTGTGTTTTCTTACACAAGATTTTAGATTCCAGGACTACTTCGATGACGTATAAAATGGTTATAAAATGGTTAATGAAGGTTGTGTGGTTTATTTTTATTTCAATAAAATATTTTTTCTATGTCTTTTTGTTTTTTTTTAAACTTTATTACTACCGCCTTAGTAATGGCCACCGGCTGAGTGACCGCGTCCATTGCTAAGGCGGGGCTTAGTGTTAGCCGTTGCAGAGGCTAACACTAACCCCTTTTATTACCCCGGTACCCACCGCCACCAGGGGTGCTGGGAAGATCCGATATGATCCAGTACTTGACCATCTGTAGTGATGGTAGGGCAATGGGGCGGCCGCAGGCTGGGGAAGGCCATATACAGTGGCCCTTCCCACCCTGGTAATGCTAGGCTGCTGCTGCTGCTTTATTGTATCTGGCTGGTTAGGAAAAATGGGGGCGACCCCACGTCATTTAAAAAAAATAAAATACAAAATAATTGGAAAGAACGATGTGGGGTCCCCCCTAATTTTCATAACCAGCCAAATGCAACACAGCAGCATCAGGCAGCATTACCAGGGTGGTAGGGGGCCACTGTTTTTAGCCTTCCCCAGCCTAATACTACCAGCCTGCGGCCGCCCCGGTGTCTGACCGTCACTGCAGATAGTCGGGTTCTGGTTCGTACCCTGCTCTTCCCAGCACCCCTGGTGGCGGTGGGTACCGGGCTAATAATGGGGGTTAGTGTTAGTCTCTGCACCTGCTAACATTAAGCCCCGCCTTAGTAATGGAGGTTGTCAATCATCCAGCGGCCATTACTAAGGCGCCGGTAATAATAAAGTTTTAAAAAAAAAAACGTTAACCATTTTATTGAGAATAAAAAAACGCTGTCATTGAAGTTGTCCTCGAATCCGACGTAGTCCAACAACCGAACTTGTAAAAAAACACAAACACACAAAAATAATTAGTAACACATAAAAAAGCAAAACAATTATTATTCTTACCTTTCCTGGGTCCAGCGCTGGAGCCGCAATGTCAGCGTGCTGGGCCATGTATCTAATCCAATCATGTGTGATACTGTCTGCTGAGCCACTGTATTTAATCCTATCATCTGTGATACTGTCTGCTGAGCTGCTGTATCTAATCCTATCATGTGTGATACTGTCTGCTGAGCCACTGTATCTAATCCTATCATGTGTGATACTGTCTGCTGAGCTGTGTATCTAATCCTATCATGTGTGATACTGTCTGCTCAGCTACTGTATCTAATCCCATCATGTGTGATACTGTCTGCTGGGCCTCTGTATCTAATCCTATCATGTGTGATACTGTCTGCTGAGCCACTGTATCTAATCCCATTATGTGTGATACTGTTTGCTGAGCTACTCTATCTAATCCTATCATGTGTGATACTGTCTGCTGAGCCACTGTATCTAATCCTATCATGTGTGATACTGTCTGCTGGGCCTCTGTATCTAATCCTATCATGTGTGATACTGTCTGCTGAGCCACTGTATCTAATTCTATCATGTGTGATACTGTCTGCTGGGCCTCTGTATCTAATCCTATCATGTGTGATACTGTCTGCTGAGCCAATGTATCCTATCCATAGTTTATAGGGTCGTAGTGCTATAGATTTGCTGTCTCCTATACACACACACACACACACACACACACACACACATTTTTTTTGGGGGGGACACATATATATTGGGGCTATTTCCCCTGACATTTTAAGTCTTTAGTGACGCCCCCGGCTGCTAGTGCGCATTGTTGGGTCACTTAGGAGACCCAGCGATGCAGCTGAAAGCTGCAGACTGTCGGCCATGAGTAGTTTGCGGGTGGGGGGGACCCAATAAGAAGTTTTGCATCGGGGCCCATGAGCCTTTAGCTATGCCCCTGATTATAGGTGTATGCAGTATATAGCGGTATTATATGTGAGTGTAGTATATAGCAGTATAATAGGTGTGCAGTGAATATAATGGTACTATATGTCTACAGTTATAGCAGTATTTTTTATACAAACAATATGTAGTGGTATTATATGTGTACACACCTATAACACCGCTATATAATGTACAGAGTATAAAGTGATTTGATTAATTATACTTGCAGCATATGTTGGACTCTATATGTACAATATATGGCAGCATTATATATATATATATATATATATATATATATACAAAGTGCATGTGTAAAGGATCTGCCAGGCACTGCTTCGGGGTTAACTCCCAGAATTAATCAGTCAACACCTGAGTGTACATCCCTGAGACAGACACCAGCTTCCTCCACTCAGGCTGGCAGGCTTAGGAGTGGGAGAGCCTATCGCAACCTGGCCAGACTCAGCTAGCTCCCGCCCTCGGTCTATTTAAGCCTGCTCTTCCTGTCCATCTGTGCTTGTGAATTCTTTCCTTGAGGTTTCCTGGCCCAGCTACAGCTCCTGCTACTTTTGATCCTGCTCCATACAGACCCCGGCTTACCGACTACTCTTCTGCTTTTCGCTTTGTACCTCGCACTCTCCTGGCTTGACTCGGCTCGTTCACTACTCTGTTGCTCACGGTGTTTCCGCGAGCAACTGCCCATTTCCCTTGCTTGTATTCCCTTGTTTGTTTGTCGTGTTTGTCATGCACTTACTGAGCGCAGGGACCGCCGCCCAGTTGTACGCCGTCGCCTAGGGCGGGTCGTTGCAAGTAGGCAGGGACAGAGTGGCGGGTAGATTAGGGCTCACTTGTCCGTTTCCCTACCCCCCCCCCCGTTACAAATTCACAAGCCGTATACCTAGTCTACCCTGGTCCCTGACACCATTATGGAACCCCGTGAAACCCTGGCTCAGCAAATGCAGGGTCTCTCCCTACAGGTCCAGGCCCTGGCTCAGAGGGTCAACCAGCCTGATGCTACCTTGGTAGTTCCCCTCACCGCACCCCTTGAACCCCACCTCAAGTTGCCCGACCGGTTCTCAGGTGACCGGAGGGCTTTTCTCTCCTTTCGGGAGAGTTGTAGGCTTTACTTTCGCTTAAAGCCTCACTCCTCAGGTTCTGAGAGCCAGCGGGTGGGTATAATTATGTCCCGGCTCCAGGAAGGGCCCCAAGAGTGGGCCTTCTCCTTGGCTCCTGGCGCCCCTGAACTTTCCTCCGTTGATTGTTTCTTTTCTGCCCTCGGACTTATTTATGACGAGACTGACAGAACTGCCTTTGCCGAGAGTCAGCTGGTGACCTTACGTCAGGGTAAGAGACCTGTTGAGGAGTATTGCTCTGACTTTAGGAAGTGGTGCGTAGCTTCTCGGTGGAATGACCCTGCCTTAAGGTGCCAGTTTAGGTTGGGTCTGTCGAATGCCCTGAAAGACCTGCTAGTTAGTTATCCCTCTTCTGACTCCTTAGACCAGGTTATGGCTTTAGTGGTACGACTTGACCGACGTCTCAGGGAACGACAACGTGAACGTTTATGTGTTTTTTCCTCCGACTCCCCCATGATGCCTCCCGAAGTCCCGTTGCTTCGTTTCTCCCCTAAAGACTCAGAAATACCTATGCAACTCGGGGCCTCCGTGTCCCCTCAACAACGTAGAGAATTCCGCAGGAAGAATGGTCTCTGCTTCTACTGTGGGGATGTCAAGCATCAAGTAAACAACTGTCCCAAGCGTAAGAATGCTGTCAGAGAGCTCCCGCGTCTAAGTGATCATCGGGGAGGTCACTTGGGCGCACAGGTATTTCCCGTAAATATGAAACGTACTAAGATATTGCTTCCCTTTCAGGTCTCTTTTGGTGGTAGGTCTGCTACCGGCAGTGCCTTCGTGGATTCAGGGTCCTCTACTAATATCATGTCTGTGGAATTTGCTATGTCTCTCGCTATGCCTCTGATTGATTTGCCTAAACCTGTTCCGGTAGTGGGTATCGACTCCACTCCTCTTGCTAATGGTTATTTTACACAGCATACCCCTGTTTTTGAACTCCTTGTTGGCTCCATGCATTTGGAGCAATGCTCTGTACTATTGATGCAGGGATTATCGTACGATTTGGTTCTAGGTCTTCCCTGGTTGCAGTTGCATAATCCTACGTTTGACTGGAATACTGGGGAGCTAACCAAATGGGGTAATGAATGTTGTACGTCATGTTTTTCTGTTAATTCTATTTCTCCCCCTAAGGAGGTGAATACGCTACCCGAGTTTGTTCAGGACTTCGCTGATGTTTTCTCTAAAGAGGCCTCCGAAGTATTACCGCCTCATAGAGAATACGATTGCGCTATCGAATTGGTACCAGGAGCTAAGCTTCCTAAGGGTAGGATATTTAACCTTTCTTGTCCCGAACGTGAAGCCATGAGGGAGTATATCCAGGAATCCCTGGCCAAGGGTTACATTCGTCCCTCTTCTTCTCCGGTAGGTGCTGGCTTCTTCTTCGTAGGGAAGAAGGATGGGGGTCTTAGGCCATGCATTGACTACCGTGGCCTGAATAAGGTCACGGTAAGGAACCAGTATCCCCTTCCTTTGATTCCTGATCTCTTTAATCAGGTTCAGGGGGCCCAATGGTTCTCTAAATTGGACCTACGGGGGGCGTATAACCTTATTCGCATCAAAGAGGGGGATGAGTGGAAGACTGCGTTTAACACGCCCGAAGGCCATTTCGAATACCTCGTCATGCCCTTTGGGTTGTGCAATGCCCCTGCGGTCTTCCAGAACTTCATAAATGAGATTTTGAGAAATTACCTGGGGATATTTCTTGTAGTGTACCTTGATGACATATTGGTGTTTTCCAGGGACTGGTCCTCCCACATAGAGCATGTCAGGAAAGTGCTCCAGGTCCTTCGAGAAAACAAACTGTTTGCCAAAATCGAAAAATGTGTATTTGGGGTACAGGAGATACCATTTTTAGGTCAAATCCTCACTCCTCATGATTTCCGCATGGACCCTGCCAAGGTTCAGGCTGTGGCTGAATGGGTCCAACCTGCCTCCCTGAAAGCGCTACAGTGTTTTTTGGGGTTCGCTAACTATTACAGGAGATTTATTGCTAACTTCTCGGTCGTCGCTAAGCCTCTTACGGACCTCACTCGCAAGGGTGCTGATGTCCTCCATTGGCCCCCTGAGGCCGTCCAGGCTTTTGAGACCCTCAAGAAGTGCTTTATCTCGGCCCCCGTGCTGGTTCAGCCCAACCAAAGGGAGCCATTTATTGTGGAGGTTGACGCGTCCGAGGTGGGAGTGGGGGCCGTCTTGTCCCAGGGTACCAGCTCCCTCACCCATCTCCGCCCCTGTGCTTACTTTTCTAGGAAGTTTTCGCCCACGGAGTGTAACTATGATATTGGCAACCGCGAACTTTTAGCCATTAAATGGGCATTTGAAGAGTGGCGCCACTTCCTGGAGGGGGCTAGGCACCAGGTAACGGTCCTTACCGACCACAAGAATCTGGTTTTCCTAGAATCTGCCCGGAGGCTAAACCCGAGACAAGCTCGATGGGCGTTGTTTTTTACCAGATTCAATTTTTTGGTTACCTATAGGGCCGGGTCTAAAAATATTAAGGCGGATGCACTGTCGCGTAGCTTCATGGCCAGCCCTCCTTCGGAGGAAGATCCTGTTTGTATTTTGCCTCCAGGTATAGTCATTTCCTCTATCGAGTCCGATTTAGTCTCTGAAATTGCTGCTGATCAAGGTTCAGCTCCTGGGAACCTTCCTGAGAACAAGCTGTTTGTTCCCCTGCAATTCCGGCTAAGGGTACTTAGGGAAAATCACGACTCCGCACTATCTGGCCATCCAGGCATCCTGGGTACCAAACACCTCATTACCAGAAATTATTGGTGGCCTGGTTTGCCTAAAGACGTTAAGGCCTACGTCGCCGCCTGTGAGGTTTGTGCCAGGTCCAAGACTCCCAGGTCCCGACCAGCGGGCCTACTGCGTTCGTTGCCCATTCCCCAGAGACCTTGGACACATATCTCCATGGATTTTATCACCGATTTGCCTCCATCCCAAGGCAAGTCGGTGGTGTGGGTGGTGGTAGACCGCTTCAGTAAAATGTGCCACTTTGTGCCCCTCAAGAAACTACCCAACGCCAAGACGTTGGCTACCTTGTTTATCAAACACATCCTGCGTCTCCATGGGGTCCCCGTCAATATTGTTTCTGACAGAGGGGTACAATTTGTTTCATTGTTTTGGAGAGCCTTCTGTAATAAGTTGGGGATTGATCTGTCCTTCTCCTCTGCTTTCCATCCCGAAACCAATGGCCAAACGGAGAGGACTAATCAGTCTCTAGAACAATACTTAAGATGTTTTGTCTCTGACTGTCAATTTGATTGGGTTTCTTTCATTCCCCTCGCCGAATTTTCCCTTAATAACCGGGTCAGTAACTCGTCAGGGGTCTCTCCCTTTTTCTGTAATTTTGGGTTTAATCCACGGTTCTCCTCCGTTTCACCTGGTTGTTCCAACAATCCCGAGGTGGAGGTCGTTCATCGGGATCTGTGCACAGTCTGGGCCCAGGTTCAGAAGAACCTAGAGGCGTCCCAGAGCATACAGAAGGCTCAGGCCGATAGAAGACGTTCTGCTAACCCCCTGTTTGTGGTCGGGGATCTGGTGTGGTTGTCATCCAGGAACTTGCGTCTCAAGGTTCCGTCCAAAAAGTTTGCTCCCCGGTTTATTGGGCCGTATAAGGTCATTGAGGTCCTCAGTCCTGTCTCTTTCCGGCTGGAGTTACCCCCGTCTTTTCGTATACACAACGTGTTTCATGCCTCCCTCCTGAAACGCTGCTCCCCGTCCTTGGCCCCCTCGAGGAAACCTCCTGTTCCCGTCCTCACCCCTGAGGGGGTGGAATTTGAGGTGGCCAGGATCGTGGACAGCAAGATGGTCCAAGGCTCCCTCCAGTACCTGGTCCATTGGAGAGGATACGGGCCCGAGGAGAGGACTTGGGTACCCGCCCGGGATGTTCACGCTGGGGTATTGGTCAGGAGGTTCCACCTGCGTTTCCCCAGTAAGCCAGGTCCACTTAGAAAGGGTCCGGTGGCCCCTCATAAAAGGGGGGGTACTGTAAAGGATCTGCCAGGCACTGCTTCGGGGTTAACTCCCAGAATTAATCAGTCAACACCTGAGTGTACATCCCTGAGACAGACACCAGCTTCCTCCACTCAGGCTGGCAGGCTTAGGAGTGGGAGAGCCTATCGCAACCTGGCCAGACTCAGCTAGCTCCCGCCCTCGGTCTATTTAAGCCTGCTCTTCCTGTCCATCTGTGCTTGTGAATTCTTTCCTTGAGGTTTCCTGGCCCAGCTACAGCTCCTGCTACTTTTGATCCTGCTCCATACAGACCCCGGCTTACCGACTACTCTTCTGCTTTTCGCTTTGTACCTCGCACTCTCCTGGCTTGACTCGGCTCGTTCACTACTCTGTTGCTCACGGTGTTTCCGCGAGCAACTGCCCATTTCCCTTGCTTGTATTCCCTTGTTTGTTTGTCGTGTTTGTCATGCACTTACTGAGCGCAGGGACCGCCGCCCAGTTGTACGCCGTCGCCTAGGGCGGGTCGTTGCAAGTAGGCAGGGACAGAGTGGCGGGTAGATTAGGGCTCACTTGTCCGTTTCCCTACCCCCCCCACCGTTACAGCATGGGGGTATTATTCAGTCACTATGTGGTTATGGTGTGGTGGTATTATTCAGCAACAGTATGGGGGTATTATTCAGTCACTATGTGGTTATGGTGTGGTGGTGTTATTCAGTAACAGTATGGTGGTATTATTCAGTCACTATGTGGTTATGGTGCGGTGGTATTATTCAGTAACAGTATGGTGGTATTATTCAGTCACTATGTGGTTATGTTGTGGCAGTATTATTCAGTAACAGTATGGTGGTATTATTCAGTCACTATGTGGATATGGTGTGGCGGTATTATTCAGTAACTGTATGGGGGTATTATTCAGTCACTATGTGGTTATGGTGTGGAGGTATTATTCAGTAACAGTATGGTGGTATTATTCAGTCACTATGTGGTTATGTTGTGGCAGTATTATTCAGTAACAGTATGGTGGTATTATTCAGTCACTATGTGGTTATGGTATGGCGGTATTATTCAGTAACTGTATGGGGGTATTATTCAGTCACTATGTGGTTATGGTGTGGAGGTATTATTCAGTAACAGTATGGGGGTATTATTCAGTCACTATGTGGTTATGGTGTGGGGGTATTATTCAGTAACAGTATGGGGGTATTATTCAGTAACAGTATGGGGGTATTATTCAGTCACTATGTGGTTATGCTGTGGTGGTATTATTCAGTAACAGTATGGGGGTATTATTCAGTAACAGTATGGAGGTATTCAGTAACAGTATGGAGGTATTATTCAGTATCAGTATGGGGGTATTATTCAGTCACTATGTGGTTATGGTGTGGGGGTATTATTCAGTCACTATGTGGTTATGGTGTGGAGGTATTATTCAGTAACAGTATGGTGGTATTATTCAGTCACTATGTGGTTATGCTGTGGTGGTATTATTCAGTAACAGTATGGGGGTATTATTCAGTAACAGTATGGAGGTATTCAGTAACAGTATGGAGGTATTATTCAGTATCAGTATGGGGGTATTATTCAGTCACTATGTGGTTATGGTGTGGGGGTATTATTCAGTCACTATGTGGTTATGGTGTGGAGGTATTATTCAGTAACAGTATGGTGGTATTATTCAGTCACTATGTGGTTATGGTGTGGGGTTATTATTCAGTAACTGTATGGGGGTATTCAGTCACTATGTGGTTATGGTGTGGGGGTATTATTCAGTAACAGTATGGGGGTATTCAGTCACTATGTGGTTATGGTATGGAGGTATTATTCAGTAACAATATGGGGTATTATTCAGTATCAGTATGGGGGTGTTATTCAGTAACAGTATGAGGATATTATTCAGTCACTATGTGGTTATGGTTTGGCGGTATTATTCAGTAACAGTATGGGGTATTATTCAGTATCTGTATGGGGGTATCATTCAGTAACAGTATGTGGATATAATTTAGTCACTGTGGTTATGGTGTGGCGGTATTATTCAGTAACAGTATGGGGTATTATTGGTAATGTTGGTCTTACAATCTATGTAAATTACTGTGGTGGGGGCTGTGGGGAAGTGTGAGTGTGGCAGCAGATGATCAAGCTAAGAAACAGTCTGCAGAGTGGCATGTGATGTACTTTGACATGTAGGTGATACTTACGTGTGGGATGTGGGCCCATAACTTGTGTACAGCCTAGGGCCTAAGATCATATTAATCCACCACTGGCATCAAGTCAGCACAGGCAGACCACTACAATACAGCAGGTAGAGCAAAGAAACCAGCCCAGGACGTGCCGCTTCAAAACAGCGCTAAGCGCGATCCGTCCTGGACTGGCCTGAATGTAATTGCAGAGAGTGACGCCGCAAATGAGACTGGCTGCCGAGGAGAGATATGGGGCAGTGCAGGGCAGACACTACTATTTGCACTGTACTGATTGGCAGTAAGAATAATTCTTTAAATATTTTCCATACTTCAAACAGCACTTTAAGGCTATGTTCACACTGAGCTTTTTGCAGAAGGAAAATTCTGCCTCAAAATTTTTGCGATTTTGAGGCAGATTTTGTCCTTCCTGCACGTCGTTTGCCGCGATTTTCGCCACGTTTTTAGCTGCGTCTTTCGCTCGCGCCCATTGAGTGCTACGGGCAAAAAACTAAGTGAAATACGCTTTCTCTGCCTCCCATTGATGTCAATGGGAGGTCAGAGGCGTAAACGCGTGAAGATAGGGCATGTCCCGTCTTTCTCGGGAGGCATTTTCGGCTGGTTTTTGACGAGTTTTGCGGAGCGGTTTCCGCGCCAAAAAAACTTGTCAAAATACTCAATGTGAACAGGGCCTAACAAATAAACATCAAATGCTTTCTTATTTAAAAAATTCATATATTGCGTGTTTGTGTAAAGCTAGTAATGAGAAAACTCCGATAGATTTGGGGGGGGGAGGAGCCTTTTTATAGTTCGCCTCAGGCAGCAGATGGACTAGGTTCACCCCTGATGTCGCAGTTCTTTCTGGCGGTTTTTCCATACGCTTCTCTAGAGGACTTTAAAAAACACGAGAAAAAAATGCCATTAAAAACACTTGAAATGCATGCCATTTTTTTTTTACAGTCATTTTAAAATGCAGAAAGAAAAAACTGTGTCTGTAGAAGATTATGTATAGGGATCAAGAAGCATAAGGCTGGGTTCACACTACCTATTTTCAGACGTAAACGAGGCGTATTATGCCTCGTTTTACGTCTGAAAATAGGGCTACAATATGTCGGCAAACATCTGCCCATTCATCTGAATGGGTTTGCCGACGTACTGTGCAGACGACCTGTCATTTACGCGTCGTCGTTTGACAGCTGTCAAACGACGACGCGTAAAAATACAGCCTCGTCAAAAGAAGTGCAGGGCACTTCTTTCAGACGTAATTTGAGCCGTTCTTAATTGAACTCAATGAAGCACAGCTCAAAATTTATGGCTGTCAGAGAAGCCTCGCAAAATGCGAGGAGGAGCATTTACGTCTGAAACGAGGCAGCTGTTTTCTCCTGAAAACAGTCTGTCATTTCAGACGTAAAAGCCTGCTACCGTGTGCACATACCCTAAAGGAATATGAGATGACTGTTTCTTTGCAGTGTTTATTCACTCCTAGGTAGCCAGCCCACCTTCAACTGTTAAATAACATGAAGAAGAAGTGAATCTTAAAAATGAGGTGCGGAAAGAGACTTGGAAATCACGGGCCCCATCCTGGTATATACTAAGGGTATGTTCACACGCTTAGCAAAATACGTCTGAAAATCCGGAGTTGTTTTCAAGCAAGATCAGCTCCTGATTTTCAGACGTTTTTGTAACTACTTGCGTTTTTCGCGGCGTATTTTACGGACGTTATTGGAGCTGTTTTTCAATGGAGTCAATGAAAAACGGCTCCAAAAACGTCCCAAGAAGTGAAATGCACTTCTTTGACGCGGGCGTCTTTTTACGAACCGTCTTTTGACAGCGATGCGTAAAATTACACCTCGTGGGAACAGAACATCGTAAAACCCATTGAAAGCAATGGGCAGATATTTGTAGGCGTAATGGAGCAGTTTTTTCAGGCATAATTAGAGGCGTAAAACGCCCAAATTACGTCTGAAAATAGGCCGTGTGAACATACCCTTAGACTAACACGAGACATTTTTACACTGTAGCAGTGGAGTAGCTATAGGGGTCGCAGCGGTCGCAATTGCGACCGGGCCCAGAAGCCAGAGGGGCCCGCAGCCCCCCGCACCACATTAATGAAAAGTTACTATAGTAACTAGGGCCTATGTAATAAACTACACGGGCCCCTGTTACTATAGTAACTGACAGTACTTACCCTCCTCTTCCTGGAGCACATCAAAGGTTCTGACGTCACAGCGCTATGCGCAGCGCATAACGTCATGATGCTATGCGCTGCACACAGCATCCCGACACTTGATGGAGTGAGGACCTGCGGCCGAAGAGGAGGTAAGTTTAATTTTAGTGTCTTGCTGATGGGTTGATTAAAACCACAGAAAAGGCCATACTCACAGATTAGGTGGTGGGTAAAATACCCGTTCTAAACAGGACGCAACCAGGTCAGAGAATGCTGTTGATGGGAAGTGCCCAGGTGTGTTTAAATAATGATAGCCACTCCCACTAACCTTGAGGGGAGTGGTGTGTTGGGCATGGAAGTAAATGTGTAATAATAATAAATAAATAAATAATAAAGTACTGTGTATAGTGCACATGTGAGGTATAGGGGACATGACTAAATGTGGTGTGTAGAAATCAGGGCTGTGAGTGAAACAAAAAAAGTGAGTGTAGTGTAAAACATGGAGGCATAGTGTTTGGATAGTGAGGCACAGCATATATCGCCGAATAACAGCCTATTTATAACGCCCATACTGTAAGAGAGCGGGCTGCCCTGCATGCAGTGCCAAACATCCGCACACCAGGCTATCCCAGCATCATAAGACCCGGGCGCGTCCTGAAAAAAAGTATGTACAATGTAAGTAACCATGAAAAAACATGGGGTATTAGTTGTTGTTTTGGCCAAAAAAACGCAAGCTCGCAATCCACGTCACGGATCCCCACACTTGCGAGTCCCTACCTAGAACTTTTCGTTCCAAAATCTAAGATATACAAAAACATGGGACATAGAATGTAATTAAAACCACAGAAAAGGCCATACTCACAGATTAGGTGGTGGGTAAAATACCCGTTCTAAACAGGACGCAACCAGGTCAGAGAATGCTGTTGATGGGAAGTGCCCAGGTGTGTTTAAATAATGATAGCCACTCCCACTAACCTTGAGGGGAGTGGTGTGTTGGGCATGGAAGTAAATGTGTAATAATAATAAATAAATAAATAATAAAGTACTGTGTATAGTGCACATGTGAGGTATAGGGGACATGACTAAATGTGGTGTGTAGAAATCAGGGCTGTGAGTGAAACAAAAAAAGTGAGTGTAGTGTAAAACATGGAGGCATAGTGTTTGGATAGTGAGGCACAGCATATATCGCCGAATAACAGCCTATTTATAACGCCCATACTGTAAGAGAGCGGGCTGCCCTGCATGCAGTGCCAAACATCCGCACACCAGGCTATCCCAGCATCATAAGACCCGGGCGCGTCCTGAAAAAAAGTATGTACAATGTAAGTAACCATGAAAAAACATGGGGTATTAGTTGTTGTTTTGGCCAAAAAAACGCAAGCTCGCAATCCACGTCACGGATCCCCACACTTGCGAGTCCCTACCTAGAACTTTTCGTTCCAAAATCTAAGATATACAAAAACATGGGACATAGAATGTAATTAAAACCACAGAAAAGGCCATACTCACAGATTAGGTGGTGGGTAAAATACCCGTTCTAAACAGGACGCAACCAGGTCAGAGAATGCTGTTGATGGGAAGTGCCCAGGTGTGTTTAAATAATGATAGCCACTCCCACTAACCTTGAGGGGAGTGGTGTGTTGGGCATGGAAGTAAATGTGTAATAATAATAAATAAATAAATAATAAAGTACTGTGTATAGTGCACATGTGAGGTATAGGGGACATGACTAAATGTGGTGTGTAGAAATCAGGGCTGTGAGTGAAACAAAAAAAGTGAGTGTAGTGTAAAACATGGAGGCATAGTGTTTGGATAGTGAGGCACAGCATATATCGCCGAATAACAGCCTATTTATAACGCCCATACTGTAAGAGAGCGGGCTGCCCTGCATGCAGTGCCAAACATCCGCACACCAGGCTATCCCAGCATCATAAGACCCGGGCGCGTCCTGAAAAAAAGTATGTACAATGTAAGTAACCATGAAAAAACATGGGGTATTAGTTGTTGTTTTGGCCAAAAAAACGCAAGCTCGCAATCCACGTCACGGATCCCCACACTTGCGAGTCCCTACCTAGAACTTTTCGTTCCAAAATCTAAGATATACAAAAACATGGGACATAGAATGTAATTAAAACCACAGAAAAGGCCATACTCACAGATTAGGTGGTGGGTAAAATACCCGTTCTAAACAGGACGCAACCAGGTCAGAGAATGCTGTTGATGGGAAGTGCCCAGGTGTGTTTAAATAATGATAGCCACTCCCACTAACCTTGAGGGGAGTGGTGTGTTGGGCATGGAAGTAAATGTGTAATAATAATAAATAAATAAATAATAAAGTACTGTGTATAGTGCACATGTGAGGTATAGGGGACATGACTAAATGTGGTGTGTAGAAATCAGGGCTGTGAGTGAAACAAAAAAAGTGAGTGTAGTGTAAAACATGGAGGCATAGTGTTTGGATAGTGAGGCACAGCATATATCGCCGAATAACAGCCTATTTATAACGCCCATACTGTAAGAGAGCGGGCTGCCCTGCATGCAGTGCCAAACATCCGCACACCAGGCTATCCCAGCATCATAAGACCCGGGCGCGTCCTGAAAAAAAGTATGTACAATGTAAGTAACCATGAAAAAACATGGGGTATTAGTTGTTGTTTTGGCCAAAAAAACGCAAGCTCGCAATCCACGTCACGGATCCCCACACTTGCGAGTCCCTACCTAGAACTTTTCGTTCCAAAATCTAAGATATACAAAAACATGGGACATAGAATGTAATTAAAACCACAGAAAAGGCCATACTCACAGATTAGGTGGTGGGTAAAATACCCGTTCTAAACAGGACGCAACCAGGTCAGAGAATGCTGTTGATGGGAAGTGCCCAGGTGTGTTTAAATAATGATAGCCACTCCCACTAACCTTGAGGGGAGTGGTGTGTTGGGCATGGAAGTAAATGTGTAATAATAATAAATAAATAAATAATAAAGTACTGTGTATAGTGCACATGTGAGGTATAGGGGACATGACTAAATGTGGTGTGTAGAAATCAGGGCTGTGAGTGAAACAAAAAAAGTGAGTGTAGTGTAAAACATGGAGGCATAGTGTTTGGATAGTGAGGCACAGCATATATCGCCGAATAACAGCCTATTTATAACGCCCATACTGTAAGAGAGCGGGCTGCCCTGCATGCAGTGCCAAACATCCGCACACCAGGCTATCCCAGCATCATAAGACCCGGGCGCGTCCTGAAAAAAAGTATGTACAATGTAAGTAACCATGAAAAAACATGGGGTATTAGTTGTTGTTTTGGCCAAAAAAACGCAAGCTCGCAATCCACGTCACGGATCCCCACACTTGCGAGTCCCTACCTAGAACTTTTCGTTCCAAAATCTAAGATATACAAAAACATGGGACATAGAATGTAATTAAAACCACAGAAAAGGCCATACTCACAGATTAGGTGGTGGGTAAAATACCCGTTCTAAACAGGACGCAACCAGGTCAGAGAATGCTGTTGATGGGAAGTGCCCAGGTGTGTTTAAATAATGATAGCCACTCCCACTAACCTTGAGGGGAGTGGTGTGTTGGGCATGGAAGTAAATGTGTAATAATAATAAATAAATAAATAATAAAGTACTGTGTATAGTGCACATGTGAGGTATAGGGGACATGACTAAATGTGGTGTGTAGAAATCAGGGCTGTGAGTGAAACAAAAAAAGTGAGTGTAGTGTAAAACATGGAGGCATAGTGTTTGGATAGTGAGGCACAGCATATATCGCCGAATAACAGCCTATTTATAACGCCCATACTGTAAGAGAGCGGGCTGCCCTGCATGCAGTGCCAAACATCCGCACACCAGGCTATCCCAGCATCATAAGACCCGGGCGCGTCCTGAAAAAAAGTATGTACAATGTAAGTAACCATGAAAAAACATGGGGTATTAGTTGTTGTTTTGGCCAAAAAAACGCAAGCTCGCAATCCACGTCACGGATCCCCACACTTGCGAGTCCCTACCTAGAACTTTTCGTTCCAAAATCTAAGATATACAAAAACATGGGACATAGAATGTAATTAAAACCACAGAAAAGGCCATACTCACAGATTAGGTGGTGGGTAAAATACCCGTTCTAAACAGGACGCAACCAGGTCAGAGAATGCTGTTGATGGGAAGTGCCCAGGTGTGTTTAAATAATGATAGCCACTCCCACTAACCTTGAGGGGAGTGGTGTGTTGGGCATGGAAGTAAATGTGTAATAATAATAAATAAATAAATAATAAAGTACTGTGTATAGTGCACATGTGAGGTATAGGGGACATGACTAAATGTGGTGTGTAGAAATCAGGGCTGTGAGTGAAACAAAAAAAGTGAGTGTAGTGTAAAACATGGAGGCATAGTGTTTGGATAGTGAGGCACAGCATATATCGCCGAATAACAGCCTATTTATAACGCCCATACTGTAAGAGAGCGGGCTGCCCTGCATGCAGTGCCAAACATCCGCACACCAGGCTATCCCAGCATCATAAGACCCGGGCGCGTCCTGAAAAAAAGTATGTACAATGTAAGTAACCATGAAAAAACATGGGGTATTAGTTGTTGTTTTGGCCAAAAAAACGCAAGCTCGCAATCCACGTCACGGATCCCCACACTTGCGAGTCCCTACCTAGAACTTTTCGTTCCAAAATCTAAGATATACAAAAACATGGGACATAGAATGTAATTAAAACCACAGAAAAGGCCATACTCACAGATTAGGTGGTGGGTAAAATACCCGTTCTAAACAGGACGCAACCAGGTCAGAGAATGCTGTTGATGGGAAGTGCCCAGGTGTGTTTAAATAATGATAGCCACTCCCACTAACCTTGAGGGGAGTGGTGTGTTGGGCATGGAAGTAAATGTGTAATAATAATAAATAAATAAATAATAAAGTACTGTGTATAGTGCACATGTGAGGTATAGGGGACATGACTAAATGTGGTGTGTAGAAATCAGGGCTGTGAGTGAAACAAAAAAAGTGAGTGTAGTGTAAAACATGGAGGCATAGTGTTTGGATAGTGAGGCACAGCATATATCGCCGAATAACAGCCTATTTATAACGCCCATACTGTAAGAGAGCGGGCTGCCCTGCATGCAGTGCCAAACATCCGCACACCAGGCTATCCCAGCATCATAAGACCCGGGCGCGTCCTGAAAAAAAGTATGTACAATGTAAGTAACCATGAAAAAACATGGGGTATTAGTTGTTGTTTTGGCCAAAAAAACGCAAGCTCGCAATCCACGTCACGGATCCCCACACTTGCGAGTCCCTACCTAGAACTTTTCGTTCCAAAATCTAAGATATACAAAAACATGGGACATAGAATGTAATTAAAACCACAGAAAAGGCCATACTCACAGATTAGGTGGTGGGTAAAATACCCGTTCTAAACAGGACGCAACCAGGTCAGAGAATGCTGTTGATGGGAAGTGCCCAGGTGTGTTTAAATAATGATAGCCACTCCCACTAACCTTGAGGGGAGTGGTGTGTTGGGCATGGAAGTAAATGTGTAATAATAATAAATAAATAAATAATAAAGTACTGTGTATAGTGCACATGTGAGGTATAGGGGACATGACTAAATGTGGTGTGTAGAAATCAGGGCTGTGAGTGAAACAAAAAAAGTGAGTGTAGTGTAAAACATGGAGGCATAGTGTTTGGATAGTGAGGCACAGCATATATCGCCGAATAACAGCCTATTTATAACGCCCATACTGTAAGAGAGCGGGCTGCCCTGCATGCAGTGCCAAACATCCGCACACCAGGCTATCCCAGCATCATAAGACCCGGGCGCGTCCTGAAAAAAAGTATGTACAATGTAAGTAACCATGAAAAAACATGGGGTATTAGTTGTTGTTTTGGCCAAAAAAACGCAAGCTCGCAATCCACGTCACGGATCCCCACACTTGCGAGTCCCTACCTAGAACTTTTCGTTCCAAAATCTAAGATATACAAAAACATGGGACATAGAATGTAATTAAAACCACAGAAAAGGCCATACTCACAGATTAGGTGGTGGGTAAAATACCCGTTCTAAACAGGACGCAACCAGGTCAGAGAATGCTGTTGATGGGAAGTGCCCAGGTGTGTTTAAATAATGATAGCCACTCCCACTAACCTTGAGGGGAGTGGTGTGTTGGGCATGGAAGTAAATGTGTAATAATAATAAATAAATAAATAATAAAGTACTGTGTATAGTGCACATGTGAGGTATAGGGGACATGACTAAATGTGGTGTGTAGAAATCAGGGCTGTGAGTGAAACAAAAAAAGTGAGTGTAGTGTAAAACATGGAGGCATAGTGTTTGGATAGTGAGGCACAGCATATATCGCCGAATAACAGCCTATTTATAACGCCCATACTGTAAGAGAGCGGGCTGCCCTGCATGCAGTGCCAAACATCCGCACACCAGGCTATCCCAGCATCATAAAACCCGGGCGCGTCCTGAAAAAAAGTATGTACAATGTAAGTAACCATGAAAAAACATGGGGTATTAGTTGTTGTTTTGGCCAAAAAAACGCAAGCTCGCAATCCACGTCACGGATCCCCACACTTGCGAGTCCCTACCTAGAACTTTTCGTTCCAAAATCTAAGATATACAAAAACATGGGACATAGAATGTAATTAAAACCACAGAAAAGGCCATACTCACAGATTAGGTGGTGGGTAAAATACCCGTTCTAAACAGGACGCAACCAGGTCAGAGAATGCTGTTGATGGGAAGTGCCCAGGTGTGTTTAAATAATGATAGCCACTCCCACTAACCTTGAGGGGAGTGGTGTGTTGGGCATGGAAGTAAATGTGTAATAATAATAAATAAATAAATAATAAAGTACTGTGTATAGTGCACATGTGAGGTATAGGGGACATGACTAAATGTGGTGTGTAGAAATCAGGGCTGTGAGTGAAACAAAAAAAGTGAGTGTAGTGTAAAACATGGAGGCATAGTGTTTGGATAGTGAGGCACAGCATATATCGCCGAATAACAGCCTATTTATAACGCCCATACTGTAAGAGAGCGGGCTGCCCTGCATGCAGTGCCAAACATCCGCACACCAGGCTATCCCAGCATCATAAGACCCGGGCGCGTCCTGAAAAAAAGTATGTACAATGTAAGTAACCATGAAAAAACATGGGGTATTAGTTGTTGTTTTGGCCAAAAAAACGCAAGCTCGCAATCCACGTCACGGATCCCCACACTTGCGAGTCCCTACCTAGAACTTTTCGTTCCAAAATCTAAGATATACAAAAACATGGGACATAGAATGTAATTAAAACCACAGAAAAGGCCATACTCACAGATTAGGTGGTGGGTAAAATACCCGTTCTAAACAGGACGCAACCAGGTCAGAGAATGCTGTTGATGGGAAGTGCCCAGGTGTGTTTAAATAATGATAGCCACTCCCACTAACCTTGAGGGGAGTGGTGTGTTGGGCATGGAAGTAAATGTGTAATAATAATAAATAAATAAATAATAAAGTACTGTGTATAGTGCACATGTGAGGTATAGGGGACATGACTAAATGTGGTGTGTAGAAATCAGGGCTGTGAGTGAAACAAAAAAAGTGAGTGTAGTGTAAAACATGGAGGCATAGTGTTTGGATAGTGAGGCACAGCATATATCGCCGAATAACAGCCTATTTATAACGCCCATACTGTAAGAGAGCGGGCTGCCCTGCATGCAGTGCCAAACATCCGCACACCAGGCTATCCCAGCATCATAAGACCCGGGCGCGTCCTGAAAAAAAGTATGTACAATGTAAGTAACCATGAAAAAACATGGGGTATTAGTTGTTGTTTTGGCCAAAAAAACGCAAGCTCGCAATCCACGTCACGGATCCCCACACTTGCGAGTCCCTACCTAGAACTTTTCGTTCCAAAATCTAAGATATACAAAAACATGGGACATAGAATGTAATTAAAACCACAGAAAAGGCCATACTCACAGATTAGGTGGTGGGTAAAATACCCGTTCTAAACAGGACGCAACCAGGTCAGAGAATGCTGTTGATGGGAAGTGCCCAGGTGTGTTTAAATAATGATAGCCACTCCCACTAACCTTGAGGGGAGTGGTGTGTTGGGCATGGAAGTAAATGTGTAATAATAATAAATAAATAAATAATAAAGTACTGTGTATAGTGCACATGTGAGGTATAGGGGACATGACTAAATGTGGTGTGTAGAAATCAGGGCTGTGAGTGAAACAAAAAAAGTGAGTGTAGTGTAAAACATGGAGGCATAGTGTTTGGATAGTGAGGCACAGCATATATCGCCGAATAACAGCCTATTTATAACGCCATAAACGCCGATCACTTTCTCACACTGAATCGCCGACACGGACGTGTCAGCGATTCACAGTGTGAGCAAGTGAGGGAAATGAAGGGGAAGTAGCACTTGTACGAGCGGCTGCAACCCCTTCAAAACAGCTGATTGGTGGGGGTCCCGGAAGTCTGACCCCGACCCATCAGCTATTGATGGCCTATACTGAAGAGAGGCCATCAATGCTTAGGGACTGGAAACCTTTAAAGCCTACCGTGTGTTAGGCTTAGATACAGGGCCCCAGCTTATACTGCATACGAATACTGTCTGCTGCACCCTGTATCTAAGCCTACATTAGAGGGCAGGCCTCTTGGGATGACGCTTCATCCCATGTGACCGCCGCTGCAGCCAATCACAGGCTGCAACGGTATCCTGGGATAAGGGGCGTAAATAGGAAAGCCTGGGCCCCGTAGCAAACATTTGACTGGGGCCCCCCTCCCCTGGGTGCCACACAACCCCCCTTGTAGATAGTGCCTCCCTGTAGATTCCGCCACACAGTGCCCCCCTCTAGACAGCACCATACAGCCCCCCTGTAGATAGCGCCATACAGCTCCCTCCCTGTATAAAGCACAATACAGGCCTGCCTGTAGATAGCGCCATACAGCCCCCCTGTAGATTGCGTCATACAGCCCCCTCCCTGTATATAGCGCCATACAGCCCCCCTGTAGATAGCATCATACAGCCTCCCTGTAGATAGCGCCATACAGCCCACTCCCTGTATATTGCGCCATACAGCCCCCTGTAGTTAGCGTCATACAGCCCCCTCTAGATAGTGCCATACAGCCCCTCCCTGTATATAGCACCATACAGACCCCTCTGTATATAGTACCATACTGCCCCGCTCTATATAGCACCATACAGCCCCCTGTATATAGCACCATACAGCCCCCCTGTATATAGCACCATACAACCCCCTGTATATAGCACCATACAGCACCCTTCCTACATATAGTACCATACATCCCCCCTGTATATAGCGCCATACAGCCCCCCTGTAAATAGCGATAACGCCATACAGCCCCCTGTAGATAACGCCATACAGCCCCAGCCCCCCCCCAAAAAAAAACAACCAGCCTGTAGCCTATGGTTTGTCCCACAAAACAGATGTATCCCCTATCCACAGGATAGGGGATACATCCGTGATCGCTGGGACCCCCAGCGATAAGGAGAACGGGGGACTTCCATGAGAAACCTCGGACTACCGGGATCTGCATCCGGCAGCTATAATAATGAAAGGAGCACCGGTCACGCATGCGCACAAGCGCGACAGCCGCTCCATTAATTTCTGCTGAGCTGCCAGACACAGACCCGGAAGTCCGAGGTTTCTCATGGAAAACTTCTGGGGACTTTCGGTCCCCCGTTCTCCTTATCGCTGGGTGCCCCAGCGATCACACATGTATCCCCTATCCTGTGGATAGGTGATACATGTGTTTTATAGCAACAACCCCTTTAATGGCAGAGCGGGGAGACCCACATCCCCCCATTGTATACTGAAAAAAAATGATGTTATCACTTCAGTGCTCCGCTTCTCTCCTAATCCCCTCAGGCTCCTACCAGGCTCCTGCATCAGGTCGCGGTGTATACAAGGTCCTGACACTGGGCAGAGTCAGGTCTTTTTGTGCTGTGTATAATGTATGCGGCACAGCCTTATGACGTGAGAGCCTGGTGGGAGCCTGAGGAAATTGAAAGAGTAGGCATTACCAATAAAGGCTATATTTTATACCAAAACATCACTCTTCCCACACCTTTTCCCATTTCCTTTGTATAGTTTATCAGAAAAGTATAAAAGAAAGACTTAACTTTAAAATGGTTATTAAAGACATTGATGTCATATTGCTAGGATATTTCAGATTTTGATAGCTACTATTTTTATTTTTCAGAGATACCATAGTTAAGTATTTACTAAGAAATTGAATAAAAAAACTGTCAAATTGGCGCTGCAACTTTCTATCTTAGTGATAAGACTAACTTTGTGCTTACTTTCATAAAACTTTTCAGATAAACTTGTAATAAAAAAAATGTAAACTGCAAACTAAAAGTAATGTGTCAGATAAAGATGCATTATTAAATGATAAAAATATAATAAAAAAAGTGAGCTAGCAAACACTCACAGAATAGAATAATGAACAAACAGGAGAAATATTCAGCCATTAAATGGATGACCTTTAAACTGCATTTGTTATGTTGTTTCAATGACAAATGTATTTAAATTGTCATCTGATTTATTTATGCAGCAAAATTGACTTTTAACCCTCCTTATTGGATTATGGTGTTGAATGCTTGGTTGTGCTTGAATTAGGGTAAACAATAGTAGATTTCCATGCACTGATAGAAGTCTGAGTTGTAGAATGAAAGAAAATGAAAACCTAACATGATGGATTAATCTCTAACCTCCATTTAACAATTCTGTAACTTCACATTTCTGTTATGTACTGTACCATTAAGTGAAATTGAGCAGGTCCATTACATTTTTCGGCCAACTAATTTCTGCTTCACTTGGTAATATGTCTGATTATATCTGACAAGTGTATCTACAAAGGCTGCAATATTTTCTATGGCCAACATGTAATAAATATAGATCCGCTTGTCCCTATGTATTCTTAAAGATAACCTTTCACTACCCCAGACCTGTGCAGCTGAGTGTGCCATCTTATAGGTGCTGCTGCACAGACCTTGGGGTACTTTGAATTAGCTGTGTAGTCTAAGCTGTTCTGGAGATATCGGTGCCATTATTATTGGCGCCTGATATGTAAATTAGCCCCTGTACTGTCAGAGGGGTGTTTCTGGACATGGAAATGCAAGGGGCGTGATAGCAAACAGAAGGTATGATCCAGCACTTCATGAAAAAATCTCACGACTTTATTATAAAAACATTAAAAATCCCCTCAGCACATGAAGACAAAGGACCAGTACGCTAGGGTTGCATGATAGTCCGAGCTCTGACACTGTCCAATCATCTGCAGTCAGTGAAAGAGCGGTTTCTATCATGTGATCTCTCTGCTGTGTGTGTGCGCATGCGCTCTCCTCCTCTCTCCTGCTACTCTCAGCAAGTGATGAGAAGACTGTGTGATCTCGCGAGACAGGAGGAGAGCAAATGCGCACAGAGTGGATTTCATTACTTCATATCCAGCATCATATAGTGAGATAGATAGATTTATTTATAGTGCTTAGGTGGCATTAGTGTTCGCAGAGTGCTTTCGCCATTTTTGTATAATGGATAGATAAATAGATAGATACAGGGCTGATTCTAGCTTTTCTGCTGCCTGAGGCGAGAATTGAAATGGTGCCCCCCAGATTTTGATTGACATCCCCCTGGCTGTTCTACATCACTAGCAGCCTCCTCCAACTCTTGCAGATGCGCCGTTGCCTTGTACTGGCATGCGCGGTGCAGCCAGGCAGAGTACATTTCGCTGCACGGTGCATGCCTAAGCAGTACAAGGCAATGTCGCATTCAAGAAAGTTTGAGGAGACTGGTAGTGATGTATATCAGCCAGGGTGATGTCAATCAAACATGGAAAGGTGGGTTTGGAGGCAGGACTATGTGACTCTTCAGGATGGCAGCACCGCCCCATGACCCTTTAATGAGAAATTAGCATATAGTGTGCATTCTAAAAGCTTAGTACATAAATACATCACCAGAACAAAGCACGGTACATAATTACAGCACCAGAACAAATCTTATACATATATACAGCACCAGAACAAAGCTCAGTACATATATAAAGCACCAGAACCAAGCTCAGTACATAAATACAGCACCAGAACAAAGCTCAGTACATAAATACAGCACCAGAACCAAGCTCAGTACATAAATACAGCACCAGAACATATATACAGTATATATACAACACCAGAACCAAGCTCAGTACATAAATACAGCACTACAACATATATACAGTATATATACAACACCAGAACCAAGTTTAGTACATAAATACAGCACCAGAACAAAGTTCAGTCCATAAATACAGCATTAGAACCATGCTCAGTACATAAATGCAGCACCAGAACAAAGCTTAGTACATAAATACAGCACTAGAACCAAGCTCAGTACATAAATACAGCACCAGCACAAATACAGCTCAATTTAGTGCAACCTCTGCCATATAGGTTTGTACGGCGTAAAACTACAGCTCCCAGCATGGCCCAAACAATGGTAAGGATATGCTGGGAGTTGCTGTTTCACAAAAAAAAAATATCATACCATCATCTCGATGCAGATCATACAGTGACTACAGTGCTGATTAGAAGCAGAATAAATATTTACACTAAGTGATTCACCGATAAAGTCTTTTCAGATTCTATTTGTTTTTTTTCTTTTTCTCCATCCGGTCCAGACCTCTATGGTGACTTCTCCCAGCCACAGCTCATTTCTGCAGTTTGCCGCTCAGATGACTTCAGCTTCTCACTTTTCAAACATTTCTACACCTAGAAATGAAGATAAAATTCTCATGGTGCCACATGCTACACCCCTAAATATAATAGTTCCATACACCTCACCTCTAATTATCATAGTGCCATACGCTGTCCCTGATTATAATAGCACCATACACTGTATCCCTGATTATAATATCACCACACACTGTGTCCCACACACACACACACACACACACACACACACACACACACACACACACACACACACACACAGTGCTATCTATTGATAGTACCCCATAGAGCCCTCTGTAGATAGTGCCCCCCATATAGCCCCCTGTAGATAGTGATCTACATAGATCCCCATGTAGATAGTGCCCTACATAGATCTCCCTGTAGATAGTGGCCTATATACAGCCCCCTGTAGATAGTGGCCCACAAATAGCCTCCCTGTAGATAGTGACTCACATATAGCCTTCCCTGTAGATTGTTCCCCACATATAGCCCCCCTTGTATATAGTGCCCTACATAGAGCCTCCCCTGTAGATTGTGCCCCACATATAGCTCCCACATAATGGCACTCACACTTTTAAGTGAAAAAAATCCAAAACTTTACATACTCACCTTGATGTCATTCCCGCGCCGCTAGCGTCGCTGAAAGGAGCGGATTGGCAGAATAACTTGCCCCATCAAACAGCGCATTTCAACAACGGAAGCAGCGCGATGACGGAACGTGCCCGGCCATTCTGCGCTTATGCATGTAATTGTATCTGCATCTTATAGACGCAGGTACAATTAGTGCAGGAGAATTAGCAGGCTGCCGCCTGAGGCAAGAAGCTCATCTCGCCTCATGAACGGTGCGGCCCTGGATAGATAGATAGATAGATAGATAGATAGATAGATAGATAGATATGGATGTTGCCATCTTTAGCTTGATTCTGATAACTTGCTGCAGTGTGGTATCACACAACAAAAGTCATTGAAAAGTCATTGAAAAAGTCAAGATGAAGGATCTTTCCACTGTGTATTTAATGCGTTAAAAGTCAAGATAAAGACGGCTACATCTGTAGATAGATAGATATATAGATAGATAGATAGATAGATAGATAGATAGACAGACATAGATAGATAGATAGATAGATAGATAGATAGATAGATAGATAGATAGATAGATATCCAAAAAATAGGCAGCACACCGTAGTTTGAAGTGAAAAAAGAGGGTACTTCATTGTCCCATGTGCGACGTTTCAGCTCTATCCACTAGAGAAAGGCTCTTTTTTGGATTTCTGTATAGCTGGGAGCTTGGTCTGCTCCATAGGGCTTGCACCCACACCTTCTATCCGGGGCTGCTGGACTTTCTGGATAGATAGATAGATAGATAGATAGATAGATAGATAGATAGATAGATAGATAGATAGATAGATAGATAGATAGATAGATAGATAGATAGATAGATAGATAGATAGATTTTGACTACAGCAGAATTTGAGGCACTCAATGAGCTGACTAAAGACACGAGTATCACAATCAAACCAGCTGATAAGGGTGGTGCGGTTGTGGTTATGGATACTACCCTGTACTTGAAAGAGATACGGAGACAATTGAGTGACCCCACTGTATATAAACGGATCTCACAAGATCCCAAATTTGAGATCAGTAGGGAGATTAAGGCGATACTGGACAAGGCTAAATTGGGAGGGATCATTGATGAGAGTTTGAGTGATTATCTGACCATTGAACATCCTAGAACTCCGGTTCTATATACGCTCCCTAAAATTCACAAGACACTAATTAATCCCCCGGGTCGGCCTATTGTGTCCGGTACTGACTCCATTTTCTGTCATGTTGCTATATTCCTTGATAAAATTCTCAGACCTTATGCTATAGGGGCCAATTCATATATCAGGGATACCTCTGACTTTTTGAAGAAATTGCAGGAAGTCTCTATACCGAGTGATAGAAATATCATACTTGCTTCATTTGATGTTACGAGCCTATATACCGTTATTGATCATGTTAGAGGCCTGAAGGCTGTGGAGGATTTTTTACAATTGTCCGATTTCTCTCCTGATTGTCGTGTGTTCCTTTTACAGTTGTTAAACATTATATTGAGATGCAACTATTTCTTGTTTGGGGACGACTTCTTCCTACAACTGCGGGGTACTGCAATGGGGTCTAATATCGCCCCCACTTATGCCAATATATATATGCGTACCTTGGAGGAAGCTTTCATCTATGTGTCCCATCACTTTGAACATGTTGTCAAGTGGTGGCGTTACATCGATGACATCTTTTTAATTTGGACCGGAGACCTTACAATGTTAACTGATTTTCACACTTTTCTAAACTCAATTGATGAGGGAGTTAAGTTTACGCTAGTACATTCTGAGTCAGAAATTCAATTTCTAGATGTACTGGTTAGGATTAGAGGTGATCACTTCAGTACTGAGCTTTTTGTTAAGTCTACTGATTGTAATAATCTACTCCTCTTCTCTAGTAGTCACCCACGCAAGATGGTGGAAAGCTTACCTACTAGTCAGCTTATGCGCGTTAAGAGAGTTGTTAGTGACACGGGTAGTTCTGATAAGACATTGGATTTGATGATGGATCGCTTCAAGAGACGTGGGTATCCGACGAGACTTCTTAACAAACATAGAGCTAAAGTAGACAAATTGGACAGGGTGACACTTTTAGAATCTAGGGATTCAACAACGGATCTAGGACGCATTCCCTTTGTCTCGACCTACACGGAAAGAAGCAAGGATATTGCTAGTGTGATTAGACGACATTGGCCCATGCTGGGCAATTGTCTTCCCCGTGTTAATGAATTCACTAAACCACCACTTTTCTCGTATCGTAGACCGCCGAGTCTAAAGAATAGGCTAGTCAGATCTGATATTGGCCCCATCAGAGGTAAGAAACAGATGTTTTTGTCTAAACCCAGGTTGGGTTGTTATCCTTGCTTGTGCTGTATTAACTGTAACCTTATGTGTAAGGGGCAAACTTTTGTACACCCTGGTACAGGCAAACAATTCCAGATTAGGCACTATTTGACATGTAATAGTGATTTTGTGATCTATGTACTTCAGTGTCCATGTAAACTTTTATATGTAGGTGAGACCACCTTGGACCTGAAGACTAGACTCAACCAACATAGGTATACCATTAGGAAGAGGAGGTTGGATCTTCCTGTATCCAACACTTCTCCGACTTTGGACATACCGAACAGCAACTAAGATTTTCAATTATAGACCGCATCCCGTTACCCAGAAGGGGCGGTGACAGGACTAAGCTCCTGAAACTTAGAGAGCTTCAATGGATAGGGAGACTTGATACTCTAAAACCAAGGGGTTTAAATGTGGATTTTGCTTTGGGTGGGCTGATGTAGACCCTCCTTACATTGGGTCTCAGTAGTGGTATGTTCAGACCTCCTGTTCCATATATTTGACATGAGAATTGATTTCCTATTGAATATATACTAATTTTATTTTTTCTATTTTAGATGAAGATACATCTTTTGGGATATCACTCATGTGGATTGATTGGATCATTGTTTTACATTTTATGTATGGCTGGTTACCCTGTTATTATGTTTTATGGTACTGTTTCCCTATCAGATTTATGCAGTCTAGGTCTGAAGGTGATTGGTGGTGGCTATAGGCATATATGGCTCCATGTGACTATGACCCGTCTTTGACACGAGTGCTCTCCAGTTTTGTTCTCTATACACGCCTTACGATGCAAGTGGGGAGGTTTGGGACTGCACTATGTCACATGTGTGTGTTATTCACACATACATGTGACGGTGCTTTCCCTATATGTGAGTGACACGGATCTGCTGGTTGCGGATCTGTGACCTCCTGCCGTCCCTTTAGCACTGTTTAGACGTTGTTTCCCCCTCACTGGATTAGAGCTATTTAATGTCGGGGTCCGTGATATTCTTGGACTTTCATGTCTGCCACCCTGATCTATTCTCGGTCAATTAACGTCTGTTTTTATCTATAGGCATAATGCCTGTAATATTTCCCTTACCTTTCCAGTACCCAAGATGCCGTCCGTATACTCAGATGCGCAGTACGCATGCGCCTATTACGTCACACGCCTGGGTGACCCTTGCTCTCAGCCATACGTCCGCGCATGCGCAGTTGCGCCTCGTGGACGCCGCCATTGCGGCTGCATGATCTGACATCCCCAGGTGATATCCGTTTTAAACTGAACACTGTATTGATTTCACGATTGTATACACATGTGTATGTATTATTATTGATTCATAATTTACACTGACTGGATGAATTAACCTGTAAGTATACTCTTTAACACTTTTGTATTATTGTACTCTGTATGCACTTGTACTGATATATCACCATTGAAGATATGTTTCACATTGTACTTACACTTCTTTGCATTATACCTAGATTTGTATTTGATTGCTGTTATTGATTTGTTAATTGGTACCTTGATTTATACCACTGTTGTTTCACTTGTCATTTGCTTGAGAAAAGCTCTAGTGGATAGAGCTGAAACGTCGCACTTGGGGTCAATAAAGTACCCTCTTTTTCACTGATTTCTATTGTGTGCTGCCTATTTTTTGGATCTCTGTTGATATTGAGAGCTTGGTCTGCTCCCTGGGGCCTGCACCCACACCCTTTAACCGGTGCTGCTGGATCTTTTTTGTTTTTCTAGATAGATAGATAGATAGACTAGGGAAACACATTGGGGGGAATTTATTAAGACTAGCGTTTCATACACCAGCCTTGATAGTACGAAAAGTTAGCGTAAACTGAGACACATTTATTAAGAAGCAAAAGCCTCATAATAAATATGTTGCATCTTCCGACCCAGAATCGTGTGCCAAAATTGTGGCGCAACGAACGTGGCCATGCGCTATTTACTCCCCCCATCAGACATAAAATTCAAAAACACATACTCACCTCAGCGCACTTCCTCTCTCCTCTGGCTCTCTAATCACTCCAGCGCCACTCATACAAGGTCCTGACACTGGTTATGACACCGACGCAGCCCTTCAACGTCATCATTACTGCGTCCCATACAACGTCCTGTTGCTGCTCAGTGTCCTTACTTTGTATGAGCAGAGCTGGAGTGATGAGGGAACCGGATGGGAGAAGAGGAGTGCTTAGGTGAGTGAAAAAGGTTTTCTTTATTTCATTCTTTTTTACATTTTTAATGTTCAATGGGGGTAGACTAATCTGGGAGTCTCTCTTGCTGCCTTCAAGAATTTTGTGGCAGATTTTGACCTGCCTGCACTCTCTTTGCCGTGTTTTTTTCAGCATTTTTCACTGCATTTTTCGGCCGTGGCCATTGAGCACCGCGGGCAAAAAACAATGCCAAAACCGCTTTATCTGCCTCCCATTGATGCAAATGGGAAGTCAGTTGATGGAAACGCCTGAAGAAAGAGCATGCCGCTTTTTTACCCGCAATCGGTTTTTTCCGCACGTTTGAAAAAACAACGCCTCCGTCTCCAATTGAAATCAATGGGAGGCGATTTCAGAAAATTTTTGGCGCAGTTTCCGCATCAAAAACAGCGCCAAAATACTCCATGTGAACTAAGCCTAAGGCCGGATTCACACGACCATGTTACGTCCGTAATGGACGGAACGTATTTCGGCCGGAAGTCCCGGACCGAACACAGTGCAGGGAGCCGGGCTCCTAGCATCATAGTTATGTATGATGCTAGGAGTCCCTGCCTCGCTGCAGGACAACTGTTCCGTACTGTAAACATGATTACAGTACAGGACAGTTGTCCTGCAGCGAGGCAAGGACTCCTAGCGTCGTACATACCTATGATGCTAGGAGCCCGGCTCCCTGCACTGTGTTCGGTCCGGGATTAGCGGCCGAAATACGTTCCGTCCATTACGGACGTAACATGGTCGTGTGAATCCAGCCTTAGGCTTAGTTCACATGGAGTATTTTGGCGCTCTTTTTGATGCGGAAACTGCGCATCAACTGCGCGGAAACTTTTTTTGCTTCAGGAATTTTGAGGCAAATTTTGAATTGACAGCGTTGTTTGACGCTTTTTATTTTCGTGTTTTTTTTCGTGTGTTTTTTGCCCACTTTTTTTTAAGATGTTGCAGATAATGCAAAAACCGCAGGCAAAAAAGCACTCCAAATGAGTGCTCCTATTGCTCGAAGACCAGCCCCCCACTCACAGTAAATGACCATCATGCCCCATACTCACAGTAAAATGACAATCAGCCCCCCACTCACCGTATAATTACCATCAGCCCCCCATGCACAGTATAATGACCATCAGCCGCCACTCACAGAAAAATGGCCATCAGCTCCAACTCCCAGCAAAGTGACCATCAGCCCCCTCAGTAAAGTGACAATTATCCCCCTCAGTAAAGACACCATCAGCCACCATAGTAAAGTAACCATCAGTCCCCATAGTAAAGAGACCATCAGTCCCCCCCAAGTAAAGTGACCATCAGCCCCCCAGTAAATTGACCACCAGCCCCCCAAGTGAAGTGACCATCACAGACAGAAGATAACTCCTTCTCCAGCAGTAAGCACACTATAACCCCACTACAAGCACATCATAGAGATGTGATTTTAACGGCAGTAAAGTGACCATCAGCCCTCCCCCAGTAAATTGGCCATCAGACCCCCCCAGTAAAGTGACCATCAGCCCCCCCAGTAAATTGACCATCAGCCCCCATAGTAAATTGACTATCAGGCCCGCCCAAATAAAGTGACCATCAACCCCACCAGCAAATTGACCATCAGCCCCCCAGTAAAGTGAAATGGCACAAAAGTTTTCTTGCTGCTGGAGAAAGAATGAATACTTAGGCTGCCCAGGACTGCAGCGTTAATGGCTCCTCTCCATCAGGCTCTTCTGGCAGGAAGTGCTACAATCATAGGTTGAAGAAGAAAGCGTCGGGGGCAGACTTGTAGCAGACATGCGCGCGTCACTTCTGCTACAAGCAAAGGCTTTATTTTTTATGGCAGTCGATGAGCGGAGTGTCGCTGCCCCCCCCCCCCCCAATTGGGAACCACTGGTCTTGGCTAAAGAAAATTAGTTTTAAACAACCAAAATCTTCATATTTAGAGGGAATGAAAAAAATTATATATGCAAACATATTTTTAAGCAGTTTTTGGCGTCATGGTTGGGCAACCTCAACTCCATCACTATTTCTTACTTGATTGCTCTGGTGGATGTCGATATACCCGTGTACATGTCATTATAATTTTTTGTTTTTTCCTTCTCAGCTTCCAATAGCCTTTAGCTCCCCTTTGTAAATTCTCAAAAACCTCCTCAGTCACTAAAAAGTACATCTAAAGCAACACAGTAAGGGTATGTTCACACGGCTTATTTTCGGCCGTTCTTCGGGCCGTAAAGCAGAAGCAGAACGTCTCCAAACATCTACCTATTGATTTCAATGGGAAAATCGGCGTTTAAAAACGGCTGTCAGAACAGAAGGCCGTTTTTCCCATTGAAATCAATGGGCAGATGTTTGGAGGCGTTCTGCTTCCGATTTTTCAGTCGTTTTTCGGGACGCTTACGGCCCGAAAAACGTCTGAAAACACTCCGTGTGAACAAACCCTAACTGAACACACAGCGAAGAGGAGAGGGAGGAAAGCCATGTCACAATCTCTGCTTCAGCCTCTGCATGAGAGTGAAAAAGACATCTGAATGTTCATTGTCTTATATATATATATATATATATATATATATATATATATATATATATATATATATATATATATATAATCATGCTTGATAAAGGTCCTATAGCAGGACTGAAACGATGCAGCTTGTGCTGGCTTAACCCCTTAGCGCACCTTGACGTAACTGTACGTCGAGGTGAGCAGTAAGTTTGCGCACCTTGACGTGCAGTTACGTCTGTGCTTTGACATTTAACCGCCGCGCGGCGCTACACCGCATTGGCGGTTAACTGTGCAGGGTGTCTGCCCTGCATTCCCCGTTGCCGATCAGCGGCCCATCGCCGCTGATTTCGGCAGTTAACCCCTTAATTGCGGCGTTCGATTTTGAACGCCACAATTAAGGTGTTTAGCGCCGATCGGCAGCCCCCACGTGAAATCACTTGGGCTCGCGATGGTACCCATGGCAACCGGACGCCAGACAATGGCTTCCGGGCTGCCATGTACAGACGCCTATGAGGACCAGCCGGAGGGTGGTCGTCGTAGGCTTCCTGTCAGTGTGACTGTGACGTCACACTGACAGTTGGAATGCATTACACTACGTGTGTAGTGTAATGTATTCCAGCAGCGATCAGAGCTGCAAGTCTAAGTGTCCCCTAGTGGGACAAGTGAAAAAAGTAAAAAAAAGAATAAAAATGTTTTAAAAAAAGTGTAAAAATCAAAGTTATAAGTGATATAAACAAGAACTGTTTTTTTTTCCTATAATAAGTCTTTTATTATAGGAAAAAAATGAACATTTAAAAAAAAGTACACATATTTGGTATCACCGCGTTCGTAATGACCCCAACTATAAAACTGTAATATAATTTTCCCGCACGGTGAACACCGCAAAAAAAATTAACGAAAAACAATGCCAGAATCACTATTTTTTGGTCACCACCCCTCCCAAAATATGCAAGAAAAAGTGATCAAAAAGTCGCATGGACGCCAAAATAGTACCGATACAAACTACAATCCGTCCCTCAAAAAACAAGCCCTTACACAGCTTTTTTGACTGAAAAATAAAAAAGTTATGGCTCTCAGAATATGGTGACACAGAAAATAAATTATTTACTAAATAAGTTATTTTATTGCGCAAACGCTGCAAAACATAAAAAAACCTAGATACATATGGTATCGCCGTAATCGTACCAACCCGCAGAATAAAGTATAATGGTGATTTATAGCCCAGGGTAAACGCCGTCAAAAATAAATAAAAATCATTGTCAGAATTTATGGTTTTGGTCACCTGGCTTGCCCAAAAATGGCATAAAAAGTGATCAACAAAATCGCATGTACCAAAATGGTACCAATGAAAATTACAGATTGTCCCGCAACAAATAAGCCCTCACGCAGCTCCGGTGGTGAAAAAATAAAAAAAGTTCCGGCTCCCAGATTATGCCGATGCAAAATGTGCAGAGCGTTCCAAAAGCGGATAGGATCGGGTGCGACACTGGCCACATATCTGTGGATTATTATTTATTTACCCCATTATTAAACCCTCTTATTATGCCCTGATGTACTCTGCCCAGCCTACATGTGCCCCCACATTATAAACTGAAATACCAGCAAAACGCCAGAGCTACTACCAAGCAAAATATGCGCTCCAAAAGCCAAATGGCGTCCCTCCCTTCTGAGCCCTACAGCGTGCCCAAACAGCCGTTTACGTCCACCGATATGGCATCGCCATACCCGGGAGAACCCGGTTAATATTTTATGTGGTATTTGTGGCACAAACTGGGCACAACATATAGTGCACTATAATGGCGCATCAGTGGAAAATTGTAATGTTCACTCTGCACCATCCACTGCGCATTAAACCCTTTGCGCACCATGACTTAATAGCATGTCGTGGTGTGGGATATATGGAGCGTCTCACGCGCTGAGCCCGCGCCATACGCTGCGGGTGTCAGCTGTGTATTACAGCTGACACCCGGGACTAACGGACAGAAACAGCGATCACGCTGTTACAGGAGCCTGTAAAAATCACAATATACTGCAATATATTAGTATTGCAGTGTATTCTACCAGTGATCTAACGATTGCTGGTTCAAGTCTCCTATGGGGACTAATAAAATATGTAAAAACAAAAGTAAATAGTTATTATTAGTGGAAAAAATGTAATAAATATTTAAAGTCCAAAAAGAAACCCTTTTCACATTTTTTCTCTAAAGTAATGTAAAAAAATTAAAAAAATACACTAAATTGGTATCGCTGCGTCCGTAAAAGTCCAAGCTATTACAATATACCATTATTGAACTCGCACGGTGAACGCCGTGAAAAATAAAGAATTTTAAACGGCAAAATCTCAGTTTTTTGGTCACCTTGGCTCTACCAAAAAATTTAATAAAAAGTGCTCAAAAAGTCTTATGTACCAAAAGATGGTACCAATAAAAACTACAGCTCGTCCCGCAAAAAATAAGCCCTCACACCACTCTATTGACGGAAAAATAAAAAAGTTGTGGCTCTCAGAAAGCGAGGAGGAAAAACGAAAAAGAAAAAAGCAAAACATGGATCAGTTCGGAAAGGGTTAATTACTTTCTAATGAAAAACCATTTATGACCACATGTGGGGTATAGCCGTACTCGGTAGAAATTGCTTTACAAATGTTGGGTGGCATTTTCTCCTTTATCCTTTGTGAAATTGAAAAAATTCAACATTTTAGTGGAAATAATGTTGATATTAGTTTTCACAGCCTAATTCTAATAAATTCTGCAAAAGACGTGTGGGGCTTAAATGCTCACTATACCCCTAGATAGATTCCTTAAGTGGTGTAGTTTCCCAAATGGGGTTACTTTTTTGGGGCTTCCACTGTTTCAGTCCCTCGGGGGCTTTGCAAATTCGACATGACACCCAAAAACTATTCCAGCTAAATTTGTGCTGCAAAAGCCAAATAGCGCTCCTTCCCTTCTAAGACCCGGTGTGGGTCCAAACAGCAGTTTATTACCACATGTGGGGTATTTACATAATCAGGAGAACTTGTTTTACAAATGTTGGGGTGCTTTTTCTCCTTTATTCCGTGTAAAAATTAAAAATGTCTAAGTTCTTACAGAAAAAAAGTAGATTTTTACCTTTACAGAATAATTCCAATGAATTCAGCAAAACAACTGTGGGGTCAAAATGCTAACTTTACCCCTAGAAAAATTCCTTGAGGGGTATAGTTTCCAAAATGGGGACACTTTTGGGGGGTCTTTACTGTTTTGGTACCACAAGACCTATTCAAATCTGACATGGTGCCTAAAAGATATTCTAAAAAAAGGAGGCCCCAAAATCTTCTAGGTGCTTCTTTGCTTCTGAGGCCGGTGTTTCAGTCCATTACCGCACTAGGACCACATGTGGGATATTTCTAAAAACTGCAGAATCTGGGCAATAAATATTGAGTTGCATTTCTTGGGTAAAACCTTCTGTGGTACAGAAAAAATTTATTACAAATGAATTTTCGAAGAAAAAAAAATTACATTTGTAAATGTCACCTCTACTTTAATTCCTGTGAAACGCCTAAAGGGTTAAAACACTTTCTGAATGCTGTTTTGAATACTTTGATGGGTGCAGTTTTCAAAATAAGGTGACTTCTGGGGACTTTCTAATATATAGGGCCCTCAAAGCCACTTCAGAACTGAACTGGTCCCTGAAAAAATAGCCTTTTGAAATTTTCTTGAAAATGCGAGAAATTGCAGCTAAAGTTCTAAGCCTTGTAACGTCCTAGAAAAAAAAAAAGCACGTTCAAAAAATTATGCAAACATAAAGTAGACATATGGGAAATGTTAACTAGTAAATATTTTGTGTGGTATTACTATTTGTTTTACAAGCAGATACATTCAAATTTAGAAAAATGCACATTTTTGCTAATTTTCTCAAAATTTTGGTGTTTTTGACAAATAAATATTGAATTTAACGACAACATTTTTTCAGTATCATAAAGTAAAACATGTCACGAGAAAACAATCTCAGAATCGCTTGGATAGGCAAAAGCATTCCGGAGTTATTACCACATAAAGTGACACATGTCAGATTTGCAAAAATCGGCTGTGTCCACAAGGCCAAAACAGGCTTAGACACTAAGGGGTTAATAAACCACCATTTTTTTTACTAACACGGAGTGCTATGGGATTTTCTTCAATATTGATCTATATCCCCTGGATCGGGATTACCTGCTTGCACCTGAGACCATCATGGAATTGTATTGTGAGTGCTGCTGCTTTTCCACTGTATATATATATATATATATATATATATATATATATATATATATATATATATATAAAGCAAGAGCAAGTAAACACAGCACTCCACGAATCAAGAAAATCAGGCCATGTGCTCGTCACCAGGGGATGAATCAACTCCCCTTCTTTTTAGACAAAAACTAGCATAGAATATAGTAACGGTACCAGGACTTCAAGACGGATGAAAAACAGGGTGGATTTATTCACCTCAAACACAGCAACGTTTCGGTTCAACAGGAACCTTTCTCAAGACATATATATATTTTAGCAAAATCAATAGTATATAAAGCATTAAAGTTTATATTAACCAGGGGCAGACACAGACTGCAGAGAACTCACGAGTCAGAACAGCATATAGGACGCTTGCTGTTAAATATGCTGCAGAAAAAACGGAAACGTTGCTCTTTTGTTTTACGGGTTTCCTCAATTCAATGGGGAGGTAAACCCGCAAAAAATATCATGTGTTGCGAATTTTGCAGTGGAAACGCTGCGATTTCCCTGCAAAAATTGCAAATCTGAAAATAAAAACATAATTTTTTATTTAAATAAATATCAAAGCCAATACATAACCCCGGGAATTGTCATAGCGACACATTCCTCTGTTCTGAGTGTAGCCCAGCCTCCTGGGATGATGTTTCATCTCATGTGACTGCTGCAAACAATCACAAGTTGCAGCAGGCAAATTGGCTGCAGCGTCATCCCAGGAGGCCGCGCTGCACCGAGAACAGAGGGAAGCGACTCTGTGACAGTGCCCCGGGGGTTTACATTGGTTTATTTTATTTTTTTTCCAGCCCTGTTTCTGCAGCAGTCATTCTGCCCAAAAATCTGTACCACAATTTGGTGTGTTTTTTCAGGCGGAATTTCGTGTGGGTTCATGGTCGGATATGCTGCATACTTTTACGCAGTGTGTCTGACCCGTGGGAACCCAGCCTTACAGAGGGGAGAAATAGAACCAAAGTATGCAGATTGCACAAAACATTCTGCCTGGACTACATGTAAAATGCGTCTACAGCTGAAGGGAGGTTGTTTTATTGCCAGGTATTTTATAAGAAAATGTGAGTCCTAGGAAAAGACATTCTGCAAGGTCTAAAAGCACAATCCACTAGAGCCATGGCGGCAGGGCCGATTCTAGCTTTTCTGCTGCCTGAGGCGAAAATTTAAATGGCGCCCCCAGATCTTGATTGACCCACCCTGGCTGTTCTACATCACTAGCAGCCTCCTCCAACCATTGCGGATGCGCCATCGCCTTGAACTCCCCTGGCATGCGTGGTGCAGCAATGAAGCCAGATAGAGTATACCTCGCTGCACGGTGCGTGCCCAAGGAGTACAAGCAATGGAGCATTTGAGAAAGTTGGAGGAGACTGGTAGTGATATAAAACAGCCAGGGGGATGTCAATCAAGTATGGAAAGGTGGGTTTGGAGGCAGGACTGTGTGACTCTTCAGGATAGCGGCACTGCCCCATGACCCTTTAATGAGTAATTATAATACAGCGTGCACCGTTTTAAAAGTTGATTTTATAGATTTTGCTGTATCTGAAAAAAGCATACATTTGGAAATATTATCAGGTCATGTATTAGCGCATGGTGGCGGTTCAAGGGCTTAAAACGATCTGAAAGGTTCCTATTAAATATACAATGAATTGAAACAAATTCCATCTGCCCTGCAATTATGATATTATAAATATATCCTATACAATTACAGCTCCAGAATCAAGCTCAGTACATAAATACAGCACCAGAAGCAAGCTCAATACTATACAGCGCCAGAACTAATCCCAGTACATAAAAAGAATACCAGAAACAAGCTCAGTACATATATACAACACCAGAACCAAGCTCAGTACATACACTACCGTTCAAAAGTTTGGGGTCTCCCAGACAATTTTGTGTTTTCCATGAAAACTCACACTTATATTTATCAAATGAGTTGCAAAATGACTAGAAAATATAGTCAAGACATTGACAAGGTTAGAAATAATGATTTTTATTTGAAATAATAATTTTCTCCTTCAAACTTTGCTTTCGTCAAAGAATGCTCCATTTGCAGCAATTACAGCATTGCAGACCTTTGGCATTCTAGTTGTTAATTTGCTGAGGTAATCGGGAGAAATTTCACCCCAAGCTTCCAGAAGGCCCTCCCACAAGTTGGATTGGCTTGATGGGCACTTCTTGCATACCATACGGTCAAGCTGCTCCCACAACAGCTCTATGGGGTTGAGATCTGGTGACTGCGCTGGCCACTCCATTACAGATAGACTACAAGCTGCCTGCTTCTTCCCTAAATAGTTCTTGCATAATTTGGAGGTGTGCTTTGGGTCATTGTCCTGTTGTAGGATGTAATTGGCTCCAATCAAGCGCTGTCCACAGGGTATGGCATGGCGTTGCAAAATGGAGTGATAGCCATCCTTATTAAAAATCCCTTTTACCTTGTACAAATCTCGCACTTTACCCAAAGCAACCCCAGACCATCACATTTCCTCCACCATGCTTGACAGATGGCGTCAGGCACTCTTCCAGCATCTTTTCAGTTGTTCTGCGTCTCACAAATGTTCTTCTGTATGATCCAAACATCTCAAACTTCGATTCGTCTCTCCATAACACTTTTTTCCAATCTTCCCCTGTCCAATGTCTGTGTGCTTTTGCCCATATTAATCTTTTCCTTTTATTAGCCAGTCTCAGATATGGCTTTTTCTTTGCCACTCTGCCCTGAAGACCAGCATCCCGGAGTTGCCTCTTCACTGTAGACATTGACACTGGCATTTTGCGGGTACTATTTAATGAAGCTGCCAGTTGAGGACCTGTGAGGCGTCTATTTCTCAAACTAGAGACTCTAATGTACTTGTCTTGTTGCTCAGTTGTGCAGCGGGGCCTCCCACTTCTCTTTCTACTCTGGTTAGAGCCTGTTTGTGCTGTCCTCTGAAGGGAGTAGTACACACCATTGTAGGAAATCTTCAGTTTCTTGGTAATTTCTCGCATGGAATAGCCTTCATTTCTAAGAACAAGAATAGATTGTCGAGTTTCACATGAAAGCTCTCTTTTTCTAGCCATTTTGAGATTTTAATTGAACCCACAAATGTAATGCTCCAGATTCTCAAAGGAAGGCCAGTTTTATAGCTCCTCTAAACAGCAAAACTTTTTTACAGCGGTGCTAACATAATTGCACAAGGGTTTTCAAGTGTTTTCTAATCATCCATTAGCCTTCTAACACAGTTAGCAAACACAATGTACCATTAGAACACTGGAGTGATGGTTGCTGGAAATGGGCCTCTATACACCTATGTAGATTTTGCATTAAAAACCAGACATTTGCAGGTAGAATAGTCATTTAGCACATTAACAATGTATAGAGTGTATTTCTGATTAATTTAATGTTATATTCATTGAAAAAAACTGTGCTTTTCTTTCAAAAATAAGTAAATTTCAAAGTGACCCTAAACTTTTGAACGGTGTATATACAGCCCCAGAACCAAGCTTAGTACACAAATACAGAACCAGAATTAAGCTCAGTACATACTTACAACACCAGCACAAATAAAGCTAGAAGTCTCCAAAACAAAACCCATACTCCAACCCCACCCTTTTTTTTGGAGAATTAGATATTTGTTGCTTATCAAACGCATTTTGCAAAATCCAAAAATACTAAATCCACAGTTCCCCTTCTGTCCCAGATTTTACTTACCTTCTCTTAAAAAAAAAAAGTTATACTCTATTCACACAGAGTTTGAGTCTTCTGAGATATACTGTACGTCGGGAGTATTTCCTGGCAGAAGGCTCCTGCGTATGCCACAAAATAGACACACAGTGGCATATGTCGCCCATAGGGATTAATGCGATTACGCCTTCCGAGGTATACGTCGGAAGTATTTCCTGACATATAACTCTGACGGAAGACTCCAATATAGGCTACCATGTAAACATACAGTGGCATATGTTGCCCATAGTGTCCATTGTAAAAAAAAAAGTATACTTCACAGTATTCATTTTTTCACTGGATGCCTCTGTATGTAACAGCATAGTCCATAAAGTAATAAAAAGGTATGCCAACGCCTACCCAAAAGGACACTCTTTAGGCATATTTCGGGACAGGTGCAGTGTGATAATATGAGAAAGGGATACAGAAACATTCCATATGTAATATCTAATACTAACTTTTATTAGTTTAGTGTAGGAACTTGAAGAAAACTTATTATGATTGTTCTAAAAAAAATAAAAAAAATTGCTTCTTTTAGTGGGATATGTGACAGATTCTAAACTATTTGCTTATTTGTTAGTGGATTACTGTGAGTTTTTAGGATGGATAGATATTTGCTTTCTATTTGAAGTTTAAGTTTCCTTTTTCTCTTTGACTTGTTGAGGTGAAGAGATGCAAAATTTTGGACTTACACACAAATCCACTATCTACAATGGTGAACATTATAGTGAAATAACGCCAATGAATGGTTCATGGCATGAAGTACTTCAATCAAGAGCTCCCTTGTGGCCAATTAATGTAGCAGATGCTTAATAATCTTTAACACACATTCCCCAACACCACATCGCCGCTATTATTTTATTATAAAAATGTTTCCTTCTGAAAATGCTGCTTTTTGAGCAAAAGGTTGCTCAAATAAAAAAATAAAAAAAGACATTTAATTGTTAACATAGTCATAAAGAGTTGATTTGAAGTCTGCTTATAAAACAAATGAGTTATTTTACATGTAATATTAATATACGTTACCATAATATAATTGTTTAGGATATTACCTGGGTTGTCAAGGATTAGAAACACATGGCTGCTTTCTTCCAATAACAGCGCCACACCTGTCAATAAGAGGTGTGTGGAATTGTAGCTCAGCCTCTTTCACTTCAAAGGAGATGAGCCGCAACACCAAACACAATTCATTGACAGGTATGAACTGTTTCTGGAAGAAAGCAGCCATGTTTTTCTTTTACTATGTACTATTTACTATTGTATGCCCTCATAAAAATGGCTTTTGTCATTAAGGCCCAGACTGGTCATTATGGCGGAAGTAGATGTTTGGGGGAGCGTGGCCGGAATGCTGATGGTGCCGGCCACATGAACTTTAGAGCTCCGTCCGTAACTCCTCACTAGCGGCGTACTAGCCGGCGTACTAGCGGCACATACCCCGTATAGCACTGCACTGCACAAGCTGTCACAAGCTGTCATCTTTTAGAGTTACTAGACTCTTAAGATTTTTGGATACCTTACCTGCATTACCGGCATCATCTACTTCAAGGTTCCGATTTCCGCCATACGAGCTGTCATTCCCTGGAGCTCCTGGACTCCTGGTTCCCTGGATCCCTGGATAATCTTACCTGCATCACTTACCTGCATCACTTACCTGCATCACTTTACCTGTACCACTTTACCTATACCATCTGCATCAAGGTCCTGGTTTTCAGTATGGCTCGTGGAAAGGGGAAAAAAATGGGATTTCCGGCAAAGCTCACAGAGTTCTTCACTAAAACATCTGTTCCTACCTCCTCATCCTTCTGCATGGCGTCGTCTCGTGCAGAGGTTTCACCTGCTTGCTTGCTTGCATGTCAGTTTTAGATATAGGAGAATCAATCTATGTTGAACTTTCTTCGAAACACTTTGCTATTGGACTTTAAAACTATGCTGGTAGATATGAAGAGGGATTTGGTAGAATTAGGAGACAGGACGGCCCGTATAGAGACGAAAATGGTGGACTATGGTAATTCTCATAATGAGCTGATTGATGTACAAAATGTAATGGAGGAAGAGGTTAAACAGCTTAGGAGCAAAGTATGTGACCTGGAGGACAGATCCAGGCGGAATAATGTGCGTATTAGGGGTATACCTGAATCAATTCCTGATTCCGATCTGGAGTTATACTTTCAAAAGTTGATACAAACCATTTTGCCAGATCGCAGTGCTTTTTATATATCTGTGGATAGAATACATAGGATCCCTAAGCACAAGCATTTGGGCCCCTCAGTGCCTAGAGATACCTTGGCTAGATTTCATTTTTATAAAACTAAAGATTTACTCCTAAATTATCTGAGGAGGAATCCTATTATGCCTGAGGGATATGGTGATATATCACTATACGTGGATCTTTCATCTGTAACCTTAGCCCGACGCTGGGAATTGTCAACCGCGACCAAGATTCTGAGGAACTCTGGTAATCCCTATAGGTCGGGTTTTCCAGTGAAGCTAATTATTCGCAAAGAGGGATCTACATTTATTTGTAATAATCCGGATAGGGCTGAAGACCTGATGCGCACATGGAATCTTATGTCCATACAACATCAAGGCTCACCTCAAGCTAGGTCACCGCATGTTAGTAAATTGGATGTAGCCTGGGTTACGGCCTGAAGGATTCTTTTCTTTCTATTTTGAGGACGGATGGCCTCTAAATGTTCGTAGTTCTAGACATGCACTCGCATAATTGCGGGTCATTGTGCCCCATTACACTACTATATATGTGTTTTTCACTGTTATTTGGCTATATGGTTTGCCAGTATGTGTATGTTTGTTATTGTCCGCTACACGTACGCTTTTTGATAGCAGATATGGAGCTTCTGTGTATGTCACAAGTGTGCCTATTTTTCTGATGCATGGGCATTAAGATATTATCGCTTAATGTTAGGGGCTTAAATTCTCCTTTTAAGAGGAGCCTTATGTGGAAAGAATTTGTCCAATCTAAAGCTGATATAGCATGTATTCAAGAATTAGTTATTAAAGGATTGTTTTAGAGTGATACACCATCAGTACCCGTATATAGTGCACTCAACATCTAGTGTTAATTAAGCTGGGGTCTGTATCATAGTAAAAAAACACTGTGGCTTTGGTAGTTGACCACACCCTTATTGATGAGAAAGGAAGATTCATAATTTTGATTTGCACTATAAATGGTGGGCAAATTACTATTGTTACTCTATATGCTCCAAATAAGGCTCAGATTAGATTTCTGAGAAGAGTGTTTAAGAGAACATAGGGGTAGGGTACCTAATAATCTGTGGAGATTTGAATGCCCTTGTAAATAGAGATATAGACACTTCGTCTTCACCTCGGCAGGAAAGAGGCAAAATAAATTCTCTACTTAGAGAAGAAAATGTACATGACGTGTGGCGGTATCATCATGCTAATGAAGCAGACTATACTTATTTTTCCTCTAGACATGCATCCTATTCTAGGATAGATTAGTGAGCTCCTTTTGCTTGCATATATGCACAGAGACGTCCATAAGTGCTATTACTTGGGCAGATCACGCCCCGATCACTCTAGTGGTGCAGGAACAATTCCAGACTCTACCTCCATACCTGTGGAAATTAAACAGCTCCCTCCTTAGACTGCCTGCCCTCAGGGATGACATTTTGTCACATTTAAGGGAATTCTTCATGTTTAATGATAATCGGGAAGTAGCTGATGAGACGCTATGGGCTACCAATAAAGTATTTGAGCGGTATTTGCATGAAATAAGCAGCTAATCAGAAACGTGAAAGGGAAATTGCCACTTTGTTGACACATATTAGTCAGAAAGAAAATGAAAATGAACGCTCCCCATCTCAATTTCTTGTCAATCATCTTATGCAGTTGCGTGCCAAGTTACGTTCAGTCATGTTGGATAAGTATGAATATAATATGAGGAAGAGTAAAACTAAATATTATGCCAAGGGGGATCGTGCAGAGCTCTTTTAGCTCATAGAGTTAAAAAACAATTAGCTAAGTTTAAGATATAATACATAGAAGACTCTACGGGCTCTAAAATCAGGAACCCCATTGATATTTCTAATGTATTTGCACAATATTATGCCAGATTGTATAATTTAAAAACAGATTCTTCTATATACCAACCATCTGAGTCCTGTATGGAGCTCTGAAGCTATTATCTCCGCTTTGCCTAAATCAGGGAAGTCTCCAACTAAACCAGAGAATTTTAGACCTATAGCATTGTTGAACTGTGATTTAAAAATTTATGCCAAGCTGCTTGCTTTACGACTACAGGATGTTGTTCCTACTTTGATTTCCCCGGATCAAGTGGGATTTGTAGCGGGCAGGCAGTCTAAGGATGGTACACGGTGTATGGTAGATCTTTTGCAAGTGGTCGAGATCTCCAGGATCCCGAGTGCATTTTTGTCTTTAGATGCAGAAAAAGCATTTGACAGGGTGCACTGGGGCTATTTGGAAGCTGTTCTATCTAAATTTGGGTTAGTGGAAGATATTACAAAGGCTATTATGGCTTTATATGTATCCCCCAATGCAAGAGTATTGGCATCAGGATTCTTTTTTTATTAGCAATGGGACCAGGCAGGGTTGCCCGCTGTCCCCGATAATATTCGCTTTAGTTATGGAACCGTTAGTAGAGCGTATTGGTTCAAATGATGGCATCTCGGGCATTCTGGTGGGGGGGGGGGATATCATAATTTGGGTCTTTATGCAGACGTTGTTATTATCACGTGTACCAAACCAGAATCATCTATCCCAGCCATAATGGGGGGTCTTGGACACTTTTTCTAAAGTATCGTACTATAAGTTAAATGTGTCCAAAACTCTCATTTTACCTCTTTTTATGTCAGACAATTCCTTGCGCTCCTTACAACAACTATATTCCTTTGTCTGGGTGACTGATGGACTTCCGTATTTGGGGGTGGAATTGATCTTTCCCACCAGGTTTTTGATAGATCGTAATGTGGACATTTTGATGAAACATCTTCAGAGCGAGATGGAGAGGGTTGCCAAACTTGAAATGTCTTAGATAGCAAGAATTCATAGTTTCAAAATGTTGTATCTACCAAAAATGTTGTATATAATGAGATGTCTACCCTATAAGTTCTCTAATACTCATATTAATAAATTACAGGCATTAGTTGGGAAGTTTATATGGGCTAACGGATACTCCAGGGTATCACGTAAGGTACTATATTTACCTATTAATTTAGGAGGCATGGGTGTTCCTAACCTCGCTTTGTACCATAGAGCTTCTTTAATTAATGCATTGTGGGATTGGTGGAATCCTGTTGCTGACCATAAATGGATTCATATAGAAAAAACCTTTACCAAGTTTCAATCTACTAGACTACTTTTAGAGGCCGAATGCTTACAACAGTCTGTTACGTACTCTCCTTTGGCATCTATGCAGGCCACTTTAGATGTCTGGAGATATTTGTTAAAACATAAATCGTATATACAGATCAAATACCTCCCTTTAAAAAGTCTGGAATATCATATAACCCCACTCGAATTTCCAGTTGTAGAGCAGGTCAGGGATAAATACTATAGATAAATTCTATTGTAAATCTATTTTTAGGTCATTTGAGGACCTAGGCTGTGAAGCCATTTTACCAAAGGTGGTATTTTATCAATACTTGCAAATTCTCCATGCTCTTCAAAAGTGTGCTCAACCGCAGGCTGTATACATATCGTCTCCATTTCAAAGGTTTATATTGGGCTATAAAAACCATATGAGGGGGATGTCCATTGCTTATAAAACATTTCTGAGGTTGGGGAATGTGGATGAGAAATTGCCGTATATGCACAAATAGGATCATGATATAAATATTCTGACAACTGTGTCTCAGTGGAGAAGAGCTTGCGATTGGCTGATGCGTTCTTCTCGTTGTGTGAATCATTTGGAACAAGTAAAAAAAATACATTTACGTTGGTATCTCTACCCTTCTCGACTAGTTCATGTTTTTCTGGGATACTCAAATCTCTGCTGGAGACAATGTGGGCAAGTAGGAACATTGGCGCATATGTGGTGGTCCTGCCCAGTAGTCAAAGTGTTCTGGGAGGCTACTTTCCAGATTATCTCCTTGGTGGCTGGTTATGATGTCCCTCCAGCCCCAGATATGGCCTTATTGAATATCAGGGTAGCAGAGATGTCTCCAGACCACCGCTGGCCTGTGATGCATATTCTAACCTCAGCGCGAAAATGTGTGGCTTTACATTGGAAGTCTTCTACTACCCCAACAATTACGGACCTATGTGCTAAGGTTAACTCCCATATGCATCACGAGTTTGCATTAGCCTCTTATTCATCACAAATTATTGCACTTAAACGTCATTGACACGCTTGGCTAAAAAGCTCGCTGGCTCTTCTCCCCAGAGAATATAATAGCATATGATAAAGACACGGGTGCTTCTTATTGGAAAATAGGATGGTTTCAAGTAGAGGTTAATCGATTGATCGATTATTACTATCTGCTGCTTTAATATGTTATTACAGATGTACATGACGGCTGACATGTTATGTTATATTTGTATGTGAGTTTGTTTACTGACAATCTGTATGTAAATGTCCTGTCGTTGTTACTTTTGAAAGAATTAAAAAACTTATAACTAAAAAAAAAAAAAAAATGGAGATTATCCTTTATGTATCTCAATGAAGGCATTATTTAGAATAATTATTGGTCTCTATGGCTTTAAAAATGTAAGAAAAAAATAAAATATCATATTATACACATTATAATAATACATAATTACACGGAAAATCTATTTTTCTAAATAAAATAAAAGATAGTTTATTAATTAAAAAACATATAACATAAAATAACCCTCACATATTTGGTATCTCCCTATTTTTTGGGTTTAGCTGAAAATGTAATTATTAAAAATGAAACGCTAATATATACATACCCCAAAATGATTTTCGTATCCCAGAGCCAATGAACATCTAAACTATGGCTTTATGAAAGGTCCTTAAAGTGCTATATCGAAGCTTCTCTTATTACAGAGTCTGCAGACACTGATGGATCTTCTGAGCAACTCGAATCAGAAGCAGTTAAAGGGAATCTGTCACCAGGTTTATGCTGCCCTATCTGAGGGCAGCATAAAGTAGTGGCAGAGACCCTGATTCCAATACTGTGCATATTGGTCATCATTTTTTATTTTTTTTGCTCATACATAACTTTTATGTAATACCTGTGGTGCGGTCAAAATCATAACTATACTCCTAGATAAATTCCTTGAGAGGTATAGTTTCCAAGATGGGGGTCACTTTTTGGGGATTTCCATTGTACTGGTACTTTAGGGGCTCAACGAATGTGACATGGTGCCGGAAAACAAGTCCAGCAAAATCTTGCCACCAAAAGCCAAGTAGCACTCTGTCCCTTCT